>NC_081408.1:273861903-274168153 GCF_030272615.1 Cryptomeria japonica | reverse complement strand
CCCTCGTACGAATGCCTTAAACAGGACCTCGGGACTCCGGGGTCGACAACAAAAACCAAAGAACAAACACCTCACCTTGGGACTTTGGGGTTCCGAGGTTCTGCTGTGAGGGAGAAAAAACAAGCAAACAAGGATCAACTTTGGGAGTCCAGGCTCTAGAGTTCTGGGGTTGACAAACAAAACATAACGTACCTCGGGACCCTGGGGCTCCAAAGTTACGGGCTAGACAATACCAAACACACCTTGGGACTCTGGGACTCCAGAGTTCTGAGGTGTATAACACAAAACACAAGACAATGCACCACTTTGGGACTCTAGGGCTCTGGGGTTCTGAGGTAGGTGCACTAACAAGAACAAAGAGACCAACTTCGGGACTCCAGGGTTCTGGGGTTCCAAGGTGGACAAAGAAAAAACCAAAAGAAAAGAGACCTTGGGACTCCGGAACTTCGAGGTTTCGAGGTGAAAGAAGCAAAAACCAAAAGAAACAAGGGAACATAAAGAAAAAAATGGGACCCATATTTTCAACACAAGGAAATTAATGGGGGTTAGGTATGCAGGGCATAACACCTTCCTTATCAATCCTTTTACCACAAGAAAACAATCCTTGTTTCTCCACTAGTATACCTTTCCCTACATCATAAGAGACAATACCTATCCATATTGACAATCAAGAAAAACTAGCTACAAGGGTCCTTTGGAGGTTGAAATATGATAAGAACATTACTTTTCCTTTTATAAGATATATCAATAATTACAAGAACAAAGATGGTAATGTGTATTATCTTTTTCATCATAGCTATTCTCATTCTCTTGGAAATTGTAAAGATTTTAAAGAATTTATTCAAGACAATATGATAGAGCTTGTATTACTCTTACAACGAATCTTATGTTTTTTCTTGGTAAAGAAGCAATACCTTAGCACTCCATTCATCATATTATGTTGCTCCTTACCCTATAACATTGGTAGTTTTCCTTTATTAGGGGATTTTCGTCATGTGAAGTAGTAAAACTTAAATTACAATCCTATTTGGAAAACATAATAGTCATTCTTCCTTGTCTCCATGCTTGAGGGGCAAGAATAATATTTCAATTCTCTTTTCCAAAAAATGCCTTTTTCTTTGACTTGCATTTTTATAACTTGAGGTACTTTCTTACATAGAGTGGTCCTACATGTGAGTACATATATTTCCCTTGGCTGGACGTGTTCTTTGTTTGCAATGGTGCATCTTATTATGAATGATCTTTCCTTAGTGAATGCGTGCAATATTTAACTAAGAATCCACTTTTTCGTAGCAATGGAAGAAGGTCTGTATTCTTAGTTTCCTTCTCCTTTTAAAAGATGTTATCTCTATCAAAGATCCCCCTATTTTTGGCTTTCAATATATTTGGATAATGATGTCTTCCTTTATGCATCTCTCAAAAGGATCCCTTTACACTTGTTGCAAGATATCTCTTTTATAGTTATCTTTTCCTTGCTTATAAGAGTTATTCCTCTTTAGCATGGAGTTATGTAAATTATTGCCTAAAGGATATCTCCTTGGTAATGAAGGTATGCATCTTTGTTTCTATCTTCCTTAAGACATCGACATATGACTATGTTGACATCTTAAGGGGGGAATACATCATGATCTCCTTGTAACATATGTTCAATGCAAATTGGGGATTTCCTTGCATGATGCATTTCTTGGTTATCCTTTTTCAAATTCAAGGTTGTGGATTTCCTTACAAACAACATTCTTTGTTTGGTTATCCTTATGTCTTAGATGGGGTGTACATGCTCAAAGCCATACCAAAGTCTTATATGAGATATTTCATTCTGAAAACCAAATATTTTTAATTGCATGTCTTATAAAGGTTGTTGCATGCTCAAAACCAGAGCCAAGTCTTAGACGAGATGCTTAACTCATGAAACCAAACAATGACATTGGGTTGAATAGCATACCGAAAATTCCTAGACCTTTCAACTCTTCCCTTTTAAACTTATTTAAGATAGATTGACTAACATAACATTGTTAGGTCCCAGAGGCAACTGAGAGGGGGGGGGGGCGTGAATCAGTTGTCCAATAAATACAAACCAAAACTAAATTAACCAAACTGTAATTCCGGTAGATAGTTTAACAGTTAATTACAGTACTAGTAAAGTTTAATGTATGAAACAGAAAGACAAATAACATACGCAACACATAACACAGTTATTTGTACGTGGAAAGCCTGTAAGGGGAAAAACCACGGTTGGAAACCTTACCCACAATCAGATGATGCTACTGCAGATAGTATGTGTGTACACATGGGGTCTGCACATGCAGAAAGGCCTACAACCTATAGCTCATTGCTCAATCAAAAAATGAGAGTCACACTGACTACAATTGGATGGTTAAATCCAATGATAATGTACTGCTCAGAATAGCATCTTCATATACTGGATTCAGTACATGTTAAGCTCTGATTTGCCTTCTTCAAACCTTCCTTCAATCTTGAATGATGTCTGTGTATATAGCTCTACTTATATTCACATATACCTTATTATAATCCTTTTCCACACTCTACCACACAATCTCATAAATGAGATCTTACATATATACCAAAACCTAAGATCAAATGAGTAGGTCGGCTCACTAAGATATTGCAATAAAATCAATTACAAATGAATCAATATGCAATGCATGATGTCGGCTCAATACATTTACAATAACAATAAATCATCTTCATGATGTGTCGTGCTGATATGGAATAGATATGCTTGCCAGTCCATAACCTAGACCTATTTGCCAATAACAACAAATATGCAAACCCGGTTAGACCAATGAACAAATCACCAAAACTAAGTGCCCAAACGATGTCTTCGACATAACCAAGTAATCTCTGAGTCATTCCAAGTGTCGGTGAACAATATAACCTGTCGGTGAACCAGATACCGATGACTGTGCATAAGTCATTGAACATGCTGGTGACCATAACCAAAGATCTCCAAGTGATGATAAGTGTTGACATCAATGACAAAACTATATCAATATCTCCAAAAACCAACAATCTCACCCTTTGGCATTGATGACAACACAAGATGGAAAAACCATCAAAGTGTCAAAATAGAAATGCCAAAAACCAAAAACCAACAATCTCCCAAAGAGATCATTAACCAGAAATCAAAATACATAATATCTCTCCCCCAAGGAATAATCTCTCAAAAGATAGTGTTTTTCCATAGATATCTCTCCCCCTTTGACATCAAATTCCAAAGAAATACAAAACCAAATTCAATCAGTTCAAAGAACTTATCACAAAATACCAACTTATCAATTTATCCAACTACTCCCCCTGAGAAGTAGCTCTCCTCATCAAAGCCGGAAAAAAAGATTTCTCTGTTATTTCTACCGGTTGATGACAATCATCAACTGTCTAAGTTTCTACCGGTGAGGGTATAACTCCAAGTTGTTCTCTTAGATATTCAAAAGTTTCCTTAGGCAAAGGCTTAGTAAAGATATCTGCAATCTACTCTTTAGTATTCACATAAACTAATTTCATTTCTTTTGCTTCAACATTATCTTTTAGAAAATTGAATTTGATAGAAACATGTTTAGTTTTAGAGTGAAATACTGGATTGTTTGATATATCAATTGCTACCATATTATCACAGTAAATTGTTATAGGTTCCTTGCATTTTACCTTTATGTCCTTCAACATTTGCTTAATCCATAATACTTGTGTACAGTTAGTTGCTACTGCAACATATTCTGATTCTGCTGTTGATAAAGATGTACAACTTTGTTTCTTGCTCAACCAAGAGATTAATCTGCTACTAAGAAAAAATGCTCCACCGATGGTGCTTTATCTGTCATCTACATCTCCTGCCCAATTTGTATCTATGTATGCACATAAATCAAATTTTTCATCTCTAGGATACCATAAACCAAGATTTGTAGTTCCTTGTAGATACCGGAAAGTCCTTTTCACTGCTGATTCATGATTTTATTTAGGATTACTTTGAAATATTGAAACAATACATACTGCATTCATAATATTAGGTCTTGTTTGTATCAAATATAATAAACCTCCTATCATAGACTTGTACCTAGTTGGATTAATAGGTGTTGATTCATCCTTCAATGATAGTTTATCAGTTGTAGCCATAGGTGTGCTTACCGGTTTAGAGTTTTCCATGCCAATTTTTTTTAGTAATTTCTTCAAGTACTTTGATTGATTTAGGAATATACCTTTATCAGTCTGTGAGATTTGCAATCCTAAAAATAATTTTATCTCCCCAATCATAGACAT
This sequence comes from Cryptomeria japonica, assembly GCF_030272615.1. Classification (NCBI taxonomy): domain Eukaryota; kingdom Viridiplantae; phylum Streptophyta; class Pinopsida; order Cupressales; family Cupressaceae; genus Cryptomeria; species Cryptomeria japonica. Next base: position 274,163,881 of record NC_081408.1, on the reverse strand, counting down.
TTCAAATTCTTCTTGCATCTTTTTAGAAAAGTCTTTACATAATCCATCTTCTCCTCCAAAGATTATATCATCAACAAAAACTTCAATAACCAAGATTTCATCATTAGTTAATTTGTAATGTAGATTGCTGTTAGCATTACCTTTAGTGAAACCAATCTTCAAAAGATATTTGTCCAATCTAGCATACCAAGCTCTAGGAGCTTGCTTCAATCCATATAAAGCTTTCCTTAACCTACAAACCATATATTTGTCATCTGTCAAAGAAAATCCATTAGGTTGTTGAATGTAAACTTCTTCTTCAAGATCACCATTCAGAAATGCACATTTAATATCCATTTGATATACTTTATAGTTCTTGTGTGCTGCAAAAGATAAGAATAATCTGACTACCTCAATTCTAGCTACCGGTGCAAAGGTTTCATTATAATCAATTCCTTCCTTCTGTGAATAACCCTTACACACTAATCTTTCTTTATTTCTGATTACCTTACCATCTTCATTAAGTTTATTTCTGAATACCCATTTAGTTCCAATTACATTTTTGTCTTTAGGCCAGGGAACTAATGTCCAAGTGTTATTCTTTTCAATTTGTACCAATTCATCTTCCATAGATTTAATCTAATGTTTATCTTTACATGCCTCATTAATTGATGCTGGTTCAATTTGAGAAATAAGACATACCTCTTCATTTGCTAGTCTTCCTCTGGTCATAACTCCTTGATACTTGTTCCCAATTATCTGATTTTTAGAGTGATTCAATCTTACATACTGGGGTGTTTTCACTTGCTGTTGTTCTTTAGTCACTGTGGAATTCTCAGATGATGCTAGTGTGACTGGATCAACATTCTGTACTGGTGTGCTTATAGTAGGTTCATTTGTGATTATCTCAACTACCGGTTCAGAGTCTATAGACCTTCTTAACTATTCATCAATCTTCACATTTGCACGCTCAATGATTTTCTACAATCTCTTATTAAAACATCTATATGCCTTGCTCTTAGATGAATAGCCAATAAATATTCCTTCATCACTTCTAGGATCAAATTCGCCGATATATTCATCTCTTCTAATATAGCATTTACTTCCAAATATTCTGAAATATTTAAAAGTAGGAGTATTACCTAACCATAGTTCATGAGGGGTCTTACCGATTTCACCTTTGATGTGAACTCTATTGAATGCATAAACAACTATATTGACTGCTTCTCTCCAATACACATGAGGTAGGTTTGCTTCTGATATCATGCTTCTAGCTGCATCCAAAATAGTTCTGTTCTTTCTTTCCACAACTCCATTCTGCTGGGGTGTCCAAGATGCTGATAACTATCTTTTAATTCCATTCACTTCACAAAATGTATTAAATTCCTTAGATGTGAATTCACCTCCTTGATCTGATCTCAAACATTTGATTTTCTTACCGGTTTCATTCTCTACCATCACCTTGAATAGTTTGAATTTCCCAAAAGTTTTTGATTTCTCCTTGAGAAAAGTAACCCAACACATTCTAGAATAGTCATCAATGATTAGCATAAAATATCTATCTCCTTGTAAACTTTTAGTTCTTGCTGGACCGCATAAATCAGTATGAATTAAGTCAAGAGCATTATTGGATTTCTCTGGTATACTCTTAAAAGTTGCTCTAACTTCTTTTCTAAATTGACATTCCTTACATACCAGATTGTGAGGCTTAACAATCTTAGGTAAATCTCTTACAACCTTAATTGTACTGATCTTCACAATGCAATCAAAGTTTACATGGCACAGTCTCTTATGCCATAACCAACTTTCATCAATATGTGCAATCAAGCATGTCTTTTTATTGTTATTCAAATAAAAGATATTACCTTTAGTTTGATTACCGGTTGCAATTTCCAAACCAGTTCTATTCATGATTTTGCATTTACCATTCTTGAATTGTAATTGAAATCCCTTTTCAACTAATTGACCAACACTCAAAAGATTATGCTTCAAACCTTCAACATAGTAAACATTATCAGTATTATGCTCACCATCAAAAGATATAGTGCCTTTTCCTTTAATCAAACAAGCTTTGTCATCTCCAAATCTTACTAGACCTCCATTATATTCCTGAAAGGTTAAGAATTTACTCTTATCACCAGTCATATGATGTGAACATCCAGAATTAATAATCCATTCATCTTTATCTTCAATTTTAGCTACCGGGGCCTACTCTACCGGTTGAATAGTAGGTGTCGGTTGATCTTTTGTTATAGCAACAAAATCCCATCCATTGTCTACCGGTTCCTCATCAGAATCATCAGTGACTCCTTCATCAACATAGTAACATGATTTGTCTCTATTCTTCTTAAATCTGTACCTTTGATATTCAGGATTAGGCTTATATGTCCTTTTAGCTTCTTCTTTCAATCTTGAATGTCTATCAGGACACCTAGAAGCCATATGACCAATCTTATTACAGTTAAAACATTTAAATGGTGATTTACCTTCATACTTACTTACAATTGGACCTTTAGGCATTTTCCTTGCAAATAGTGCTTCAAGCTCTTCCAGTTCTTCATTCTCCTTTCTAATTTCTTCAAGTTCTTTTGCATAAAAGGATTTCCAATCAGATTTCTCAGATGATGATGATGATTCTACAAATGATGATGATGCTTTGAAAGCTAAATCTGTCTTAATAGTAGCAACAGGACCAAATTCCTCAAGTTCAAAAGCTCAAAGTTTTCCAACCAAAGTGTCTCTAGATACTGATGTATTAGGCATTGTTCTCACTTCATTAATAGCAGTTACTTTCATTTTATATGCTGGTGGCAATTCTCTTAAAACTTTAGAAACAATTTCATCTTCACTTAAGGTTCCTCCACAACATTGTATACCCAAAACAATTTCATTTACTCTTTCCATAAAAGCAGAAATTCTTTCATCTTCTTCCATATTCCGATTTTCATACCTGACCCGGAAGCATTCTAGTTTTGCAATTTTGACTATGGTATCACCTTCATTCAATGTTTCCAATTTAACCCAAATAGCTTTAGCAGTAGACCTATCTGATAATCCCATGATTTTCTGATCAGACAATGCACTCAAAAGTGCTTCTCTTGCTTTGTAATCATTTTTCTCATCTTTAGCCAAGGTTGGTGGAATAGGTTGACCTTGAGTAGGAACAACATAGCCATTCTTTGTATAATCCCAAATGTCCTTTCCAATGCAATTCAGATGTGTCTCCATCTTGATTTTCCATATGCCATAGTTGGTTCCATCAAGCTTTGGAGTATCCTTCCTGAAATAGTTAGAAGACATTGGATCTCCTCAAGCTGTTAGACTTCTGCAAAAAGAGGACTAGGCTCTGATACCAATTGTTAGGTCTTGAAGGCAACTGAGAGGTGGGGGGGTGAATTAGTTGTCCAATAAATACAAACCAAAACTAACTTAACCAAACTTAATGCTTAATGCCGATAAACCAAACTTTAATGCTCGTAGACAGTTTAACAGTTAATTGCAGTACCGATAAAGGTTAATGCATGAAACAGAAAGACAAATAACATACGCAACTCATAACACAGTTATTTGTACGTGGAAACCCTGTAAGGGGAAAAAACACAGTGGGAAACCTTACCCACAATCAGATGATAGTATGTGTGTACAAATGGGGTCTACACATGCAGATAGGCCAACTGCCTAGAGCTCACTTCTCAATCACAAAATGGGAGTCACACTGACTACAATTGGATGGTTAAATCCAATGATAATGTATTGCTTAGAATAGCATCTTTATATGATGGATTCAGTACTGATTAAGCTTTGATTTGCCTTCTTCAAAACTTCCTTCAATCTTGAATGATCTCTACGTGTATAGCTCTGCTTATATTCGCATATACCTTATTATAATCCTTTTCCACACTCTACCACACAATCTCATAAATGAGATCTTACATATATACCAAAACCTAAGAACAAATGAGTAGGTTGGCTTACTAAGATATTACAATAAAATCAATTACAAATGAATCAATATGCAATGCATGATGTTGGCTCAATGCATTTACAATAATAATAAATCATCTTCATGACGTGCCATGCTGATCTGGAATAGATATGCTTGCCGGTCCATAACCTAGACCTATTTGCCGATAACAACAAATATGCAAACCCGATTAGACCAATGAACAAATCACCAAAACCAAGTGTCCAAACGATGTCTTCAACATAACCAAGTAATCTCCAAGTCATTCCAAGTATCGGTGAACAATATAACCTGCCGGTGAACCAGATACCGATGACTGTGCATAAGTCACTGAACATGCCGGTGAACATAACCAAAGATCTCCAAGTGTTGATAAGTGTTGACAAGTATTGACATCAATGACAAAACCATATCAATATATCAAAAATACTAACAATCTCCCCCTTTGACATTGATGGCAACACAAGATGGAAAAACCATCAAAGTGTCAAAATAGAAATGCCAAAAACCAAAAACCAACAATCTCTCAAAGAGATCATTAACTAGAAATCAAAATACATAATATCTCTCCCCCATGGAATAATCTCTCAAAAGATAAAGTGTTTTTCCATAGATATCTCTCCCTCTTTGACATCAAATGCCGAAGCAATACAAAACCAAATTCAATTAGTTCAAAGAACTTATCACAAAATACCAACTTATCAATTTATCCAACTACTCCCCCTCAGAAGTAGCTCTCCTCATCAAAGCTGGAAAAAAATATTTCTCTGTTAATTCTACCGGTTGATGACAATCATCAACTGTCTAAGTTTCTACCGGTGAGGGTATAACTCCAAGATGCTCTCTTAGATATTCAAAAGTTTCCTTAGGCAAAGGCTTAGTAAAGATATCTACAATTTGCTCTTTAGTATTCACATAAACCAATTTCACTTCTTTTTCTTCAACATTATCTTTTAGAAAATTGAATTTGATAGAAACATGTTTAGTTTTAGAGTGAAATACCGGATTGTTTGATATATCAATTGCTGCCATATTATCACAGTAAATTGTTATAGGTTCCTTTCATTTTACCTTTATGTCCTTCAACATTTGCTTAATCCATAATACCTATGTACAGTTAGTTGCTACTGCAACATATTCTGATTCTGCTGTTGATAAAGATGCACAACTTTGTTTCTTGCTCAACCAAGAGATTAATCTACCACCAAGAAAAGATACTCCACCGGTGGTGCTTTTTCTGTCATCTACATCTCTTGCCCAATTTGCATATATGTATGCACATAAATCAAAGTTTTCATCTCTAGGATACCATAAACCAAGATTTGTAGTTCCTTGTAGATACTGGAAAATCCTTTTCACTGCCGATTCATGATTTTCTTTAGGATTACTCTGAAATCTTGAAACAATACATACTGCATTCATAATATCAGGTCTTGTTTGTGTCAAATATAGTAAACCTCCTATCATAGACTTAAGGCATTAATTACTTCCACTTCTCTCAGCATTGTCGGTGGGTGCTCAAGCCTGATCACTCCCATTTCGATCTCCCTTTCCTTTTCCATTTCGTTCCATATTTTTCCTCACTTCCCTCCTTCCATTACTTTTTATTTCACCTTCCACCCATCCTTCTTATTTCATCCTCCATCTCACATTCCTTAACCCCTTATTTTGTCATGCCCAAACCTTTGGGCACAAACGGAATAATTTAAAAAAAAAAATACTTAACCTAGTACAACTAACTTATTAAAATAATGCAAAACTATTTTAGTCTTAACTATGTTTTTGGAGTGAATCTAACCACTAAGCCAATGATCTCAAAATTAATTGATTAATAATCTCTTATAGTTCTTTAATTACCTAGGGTCTAAATAAATTTGTCCTAGTTATTAGATTAAACAAACCTATTAAATAAAATTTCCATAAATTAAAATACCTTATAATTTAAAATTTAAAAGGGGCCAGCTTGACCCTACATATATCATTTTATTTTCCCCAAGGATTTATCCTTCCAAAGTGTTTAAAGTCTCCTTATTAAAATGCTTCTACATTTATTTAATAATTTAAAAGTGCATTAATTATTTTACAAATAACTATTTTGATTCCATATAAATATAGAATTTAATTACATATATATATATGTGTTGATAAGACATATAAATATATTTATATATCTAACAAGTGCAAGGGAATGTAAGATTGCATATCTATAACCCCCCCCCCCCCCCCCCACCCCCCCCCCCACACACACACACACTTATAAATATATTCCAAAGAGAAGGGGGGGTTTCTTTTCTTTATTTTATTAATTTACTTTTAAAATTTTTTACAAAGTCACATGCTAACCCTAACTTCTTTTTAACACCCTCCCCACACATATCTTATTTTAAAATCTATGTGTGTTTGCCCTAACCTGAAATTAGGGTTAGGGCATGTGTGTTATAGCATTTATATTTTTTTTTTTGTGTGTTGTGTGTGTGTGTGAATGTCTCCCTTTTTTTTCTGTGTGTGTTGGCAGGTGTGGGAGCGGCGACCATGGAATCCCCGAAGGGCAGCGGCCACGAGAGAGATGATGACAGAAAGGTGAACGGCGGTGGGTTTGTGGTTACACGTAGGTTGAGCTGGGCATTCTGTGGAAGAGGGAGGAGGCAGTGCGGGGGTGTACCTGCGGGCTGCGGACAGTGCCGCCCATAGCTGCGGTGACCCGCAGACTGTGGACGTCGCCACCCACAGCTGCGGGCTCCCGCAATCTGTGGACGTCGCCGCCCACAGCTGCGGCTTTCGCAGCCCTGTGGACATCGCCGCCCATAGCTACGGGCTCCCGCAGACTGTGGGCATCGCCGCCCACAACTGCGGCCCACTCTTCCCTCCTTGCAAAATTTGTTTTTTAAAGGTTTTTTTATTTTATTTAAAATAAGTTGAAACATTTGTATATATGTTTATATATATATATTTAAATTTATATTTATTCTGGAAACTTATATTTCTCTTAAACAAAAAAAAAGTGTATATATATATATAAATATATATTTTTACATTTAAATATGTTATTTTGGAAACTTATATTTCTCTTAAACAAAAAAAATAGATATATATATATATGTGTGTGTGTGTGTGTGTGTGTATATATATATATATATATATTACAATCTATGATTTTTCCTTCCTTTTTAATAAACCTCTAAATACATGTAGAAATTAATACTATTAGTTTCAACAAGAAAATGGGTGATACAAATATAGTTTTTCTTTTGTTTTCTAAAAGGCTAAAAAAAAATATAAGTGTTTTATATTCTGTAGCTATTGTTTTTAAAAAAGCACTTTAATCAACAACTTAAATATAATCCTTTCTGGTATAACAATAAAGCTAAAACTAAATGCTAACCCTTTTTAAAAAAAATAAAAAAATAGGCTACTACAATAGAAATTATTTTCTGTAGTAAATAAAAGAATAATAACAGATTTATTTTATTTGCAACAGCACAAATAAACATAAATGAACATACAATAGCAGATTTAATTTATTTTCAGTAGCATATATAAACATAGATGAACATGTAATAACATAATTAATTTATTTGCCGAATAAACATAAATGCAACAACTTTATTTCTTTTTTTTTTTTAATGAGGATTAAATACAAGCTAATATATTTCATCTTCCCTTTTGCAAAACTAACCAACATAGGAGAAATACATTTCTTTAGCAAATTAAAATACAAGGCAAATAATAATACAAATGGGTTTGAAAACCCAACTAGTATTTTCCCTTCCATAGGAATATGAATAAAATAAATACACTTCTTTTCCTTTGGAAAATAAATACAACAATAGTTTTTTTTTTTTGCTACAAGATAAATACATTCTTTCTTTTTGAAAACTTTTTCTGCAACTTAGAACAACAACTATTCCCTTTATCTTTTCTTTTCCATCCCAAGCAACCTGCAATAAAAATGCAACTTGACCATGGAGAGCTCACCTCCAAGCCTAGGCTTACTAGAAGCCACCCCTGAGCTTGGAGAACCAAGCACTAGACAAGTCACAAACAAACAAACAAACACAACAAACAAGGGCAAACACTCAACATGCATTTTCCCATCCCAAGCTACACTCTCACCACAACTTGTGATGATCTTTCCACTGGTGGAAGTGGATCAAATACAATTGGGGAGATTGAAAGCCTAATACTACTCAAGCCACCTCATGGCAAAACAAAATACAACAAAATTCATCTCCACACCTTATGCCCCCAAAGGCATAAAAGCCATATTTTCCCCCCTTATGACCCCCAAATGCATACACAAGGCTATGCAGCAAGGGTCACAAAGGACACCCTTGAGATCACTCTCCATAAGGAGAGCCTCTCACCCAAGGCTGTCATACTTCTTCCACCCCAAGACCATCCTACTCTCCCAAGAGTAGGAGGCCTTGGACACTCCCAAAACAAGAACACATAAACAAGAACAAGGAAAGGAAAATTTTACACTTTTCTCCTACAAAACAATTTACATAAACACATCTCCTCATACAAGCATTTTTTCTTTCAAAACAACAAAAAAAACAACATAACTAAAAGGAAGTAAAACCAACCTTAATCTGCCAATAGGTATGTTAGACTTAGTTGGGGATGAGCTGCCCAAATCCACACAAACTTTCCACCAACACTTCACCAAAATTCTATCCTACAACTAATTTTCAAAAAAAATGCATAATCTCCAACAATGGAGAGTGGGTGATTACTCACTAAGTCCCTAATCCTTGCCTAAGAAGGCCTCTGTCACACTTCCCAACCCCTTGGGTAGGGTGAGAGTTCCCATTGGTTGCTCTTCCCAACCTCTTACATGTTGCTAAAACTGGAAAGGGAAAAGGTGAGAGAGGATGGGGAAGAGAGTTTGACATCAAAAGGGAAGGTTGTCTATCCTAGGAGGAACCTTCTAAGTTGAATTTTCGCTCACCTTCAGAAAACCACTTTTTGAGGTGACTAAATAGTCACATGGGAGTAGTCACATGGTTAAAAATACCTCTAACCCATAGGTCTACCCTTTGGACCTTTGGAAAAGCCCTAAAACTGACCCTAGGAGTCCATTTGACCCCTTAGAAACCCAACTGAAGTTAACCTACGGGTCAAACCTAAGTTGACCACTCCCAAGACTCCCTACCCAAGGCAAATTTGGGACCACACACTTGTGTTTGAATGGCTTTGGTAGAAACAAAACTCCCTCCAAGAGACAAGTCAAAATCAATGACACTAATCAGCACATGTGTCAAGTGACACAATAAAATACAATATAAAAATCACACATGGAATTTGTCTCTTGTAGGTTTACACAATTAAATAAAATCAAATTAACACACATGCATCATTTACTTTCACAAATAAAATACATTACAAACGGGGTGTTGTCTCTCCAAATAGACAACCCCTGGCTTAACAAACGTACATTGGTCTAGGTTTGGTTCTCCATATTTATTCCATGGTTACATGGATAATTTTCCTGCGCATCTCAATTAACACATTAGTAATTCCAAATAATCACAATTATATATAATTAAATACATGGATTTCATTGCACATCAAACACTCATACATTTGACAATAATAATTCAATATCCCATTCATTCAAATTTGATTCCACATAAGTAATTATCATAATTCTCAAAATTGAACCATTCATAAAATAAGCATCCTTTTTCTATCATCAAAATGAAGTCCTGCAATTCCAATAATGACATTCACCATTTCAAAGTAATTCTATTCTAGTAACATATAAAGTTTCATAATCATAATGCATAAAATGAAGCATCAATATACGTTAATGTGATCCAAATCATGGAATCATATAGGTTCTAAATCCATAAAGCATAAAATAAAGCATCCATAATAGTCTCAATATGTAAATAATAGAAAATGTCAAGCTGAGTCGGGGTAGGGCCTCACATATTTTCCTTAACATACCTTCCATTACCCCAATCCCATCCTAATGCACTCATCCACTACCCACCTTCCTTTCCCACGACACCCCTTACCCCTTTCTTTCCTTTAGCCTACCCCTTTCACTACCCATCATCATATCCTTTACTACCTCATACCACATCACTCATCCTCCCCCCCCACATTTCTCCATCTATCTTAACCCCGTGTCATTTACCATTCACCATATCCCCTCACTTCTTCTTCTCGTGGTACCCTTTCCATTTCACTACATTTGATATCCCCTTAACTACCATGCCACATAATTTATTGGGCCCCAAGAACTGAGGAATGGAGAGAACAAGTTTTTAAAGGCACTTACAATGCCATTATAGAGGAAAAATCACCAAACCAATAATTCATTTGAGCATTAAAAGGACTTAAGCATTTTGAATGATTTCCTTTGACCATCGAAAAGTGCAAATTAAGGATTTTGTTTATTTCCTTCTCCTAGCTAAAAGAACCACTTCTTTGAAAGACTTTCCTTGGCAATGATAATCAACGATATAAGGATTTCATTCCTTCCCTTGGCAATAACAATAAGTGACATAAGGATTGAACCCTTCCATTTCCAATTTAAAAGAGTGACATAAGGTTTGAGAAATTGTTATCGACCCTTTTGAAAGTGTGGCTTGAGATTTGTGATTTCCTTTGCCATCCCAAATGCATGAATTAAGGCTTCCTTTACTTGGATGAAACACAAACTTGTTGAGTTGACCAACATCCACAATAAAAGAAGACATGAGTTGGTACTAGCAAGGATAGGGAAGGCCAACTCATAAGAGGAGGAATTTCATTTAAAAGGCATGAGTGTTGGCATTGAAATAATTAAATGGAAGTGATCAAGTTAGGTGAGGCAAGGAAGAAGTAAATAAAATTCAAGGAGAAGATATTTAAGATTTTAGTCAACATGTAGATTTTGCTAACATGTAGATTTTGCTAAGGACTGAGATTTTCTTCCTAAATTGGTAGGGATAAATCCAAAATTCATATGATTGAATTTCTAATTAGAAATAAGGAATTTAAAAGATTGAATTCCTTTTATCAAATATAAGACTTAAGAAAAATTATGATTCATGGAATTTTGTTTTGTTGGATTAACTATCTAGAAAAAAAGTGGGATCTAGTGCAAAAATCATCGGTTTAAAGAGGGATCAAGCATAAGAATCAAATGAAGCACTCAAGAAATTTTTTACAATCTTGAATTTCCTCTGGAAATCCAAAAGGCATTGCTAGTGAAGAGGAGTAATCAAGAAAGGGAGAGAGGATCAAAGGTAATCAAGATGAAGGATTCCAAGGATGGGAAGTGAAACATATCCAAGATGAAGGATTCTAAGGATGGGAAGTGAAACATATCCAAGATGAAGGAGTTTCCACACAAGACAAGGAGAATACAAGTGATTAGGACAATAGATAGTTTAAGAAGAGTTAATCAAAGTTAGATGATCAACTTGAGAAAATTCATCATTACATTTGGTGCTTGGAAATGTTGAGTGTCAAGAGATATGCCTCATTCAATCATACTTGTGATAAGTTACAAAGAATAAGTTGAGGTGGTGCCTAGTCATCACTTATCCAATCACATCATTTCAAGATAAGGCGTCTAGATTCAATGAAACTGACTTATCCAACAAAAAGATAACTACCACATGTGGACATAAATGTTTATGCACCAACCCTCATCATTCATTAGTTGGAAATTCAAAGAAGGAGGTGTCAATTTTATTGTAATATTATCATTGGTCAAGCATTAAATTCTTTGTAATGGGTGTAACATACCCTAATTAGGGCTTCTTGTAGACTTGAAGTCTCCCTTGCCCCTTATGGGGAGTTAGCTTCTATTTTTTCCCCGAGCCTTAGTTCTTTCTTGCTCGAAGTTTTTGCATCTTTGCATCCATGTGGCAGCATGACTCATAATGTTGTGGCTCCTCCTTTCCCTTTGCTAGGAAGCTGAGCGATGTTGACATGTGGCAGTTTGCTGTTTTGGTGGGCTCACATTTTTGAGCCTGTGTATTTGCAAATTTTTCACCCATGCTATGTGGCAGTTCCTTGTGAGGTACTCTATGATTTTTTATTACATCCCTAGGATGCTCCCTCTTGCTGCCACGTTGGAATTGATGAAATTGCCAGGTGTTGTTGTCTACTAACTTGAGGAGATGGGTTTTTGGTTGCTAGTGGCTTGTGGTTGCAATAGTGGTTGCGGATTCCTTTTTTTTGATCCACCATTAGAATATTTGATTAGTAATTGCATGAAAATCCAAATATTTTCTATTTTAGCTTTTGGGAGGCCATTTCACAGTTGCTAACGACATTGTTAGCAATGTTTTTGGTTTTAATAACTCTCTTTGTTTTCTCCACTGGGGTGGTTGGCTCGGGCTTATTTAAGAGATGCTTTTGCTTTTGTAAGGGTTTAGAAATAAGGAAGAAGAATATAGACAATTGCTAGTATAATTATGCCTTTAATTTATAATTGTGCTTTTGAGACTCTAATCAAATTGTGCCTTTGGCCTTTATGATCATTTTGTTTCTGTGCAAGGACTTGTTCTATGTAATTTTGTAGTTCTGTATGACTTCAGAAATATATGCTATAAGACTTTGTAGATTAAACTATGTTTTTTATGGATTTTTTAATCTAGTGGATAAATGATATATATATTTTTAGGTCAAATAAGTTGTTGTCTATGTTTCATTTTCAAGTTTCTGGGCATGTAGATTGTTGAATGGGCCTCAAAGCTGCATGTTTATGAAGTTTTCTTTGTGCCTTAGTTCCAAAATTATCTCAGCGCATCACTATAGAGTATTTTTTCTTTCAGTTTTCCTTCTATCCCTTTTCACCCCCACATATGAAGAGCCAACTTCTAAAATCGCAGAGGCCACTCAGTGAATATGCGAAGGTCCCACACCATTGAGTTTCCCATAAGGCTGTATTCATGAAAGAAATTTTATCGATCAACAATTTTTTTTATGGCACGCTTGGTGAGACCATTTTGTCTTAGTCTAAAGAGGGTGCATGAGCCATAGGCCAACCACTAGGAGTCAATCTGCAACCCATCTGAGCTTATTACTACCACCCCTAGTTGCGGTCGAAGCAGTATTAGGAGTTGGAGTGCAAATCCCTATTTAGGAAGCTCACGTGCCAATGGAAATCCAACCTCCAAGAAACTTTGTCACTTGGGATAGCGAAAGTCCTCTTATTGCACCAATCCCTTCTGCTCAATGGGGTGCTATCCCTACTTCTACCTTAAAATTATTACCAAAATTCACAGGGGATGGTTCCAAGACACCCGAGGAGTATTTGCGAGACGTGGCTGATGTATGCACTGCACACAACATCACATAACAAAATGTAGCTTTATGATTGCTCATAGCTTCTTTCAAGGGGAAAGCACAAGATTGGTATAGATCTCTCATGCCAAATTCAATAGGAAGCTGGGACTAGCTGGGAGATCATTTCTTTGAGCGGTTTACCAACAAGGGATATCGGTCTTTCCTTATACAACAGTTGATAACAATAAGGAGAGATCTTTAAGAGGATGTCACCGATTTCAACACTAGATTCCAGAAAATGTGGTAGAGGATTCCTTTGTTTGCTTGGCCTTCTGCAGACATGGCTTTTGTATTCTACTTAAAAGATTTCAATTCTGACATATCTGTCATGATCCAGTCTTTAGGAGGGAGTACTCTTTCAGATGCCTATGAGCTAGCTATTCAGGTGGAAAATAACTTAATTGATGTAGGGAAACTTCCCCCAAGACCACCCATGCCGATTTTCCCAAAGTTGACAAGCCAGAAACCCAAGCTGCTAGCTCCGAGCATCTCCACCCCTCAATCCATTTATACTTAACCAAATGCTTAGTAAGCAAGCACTTTCACTCCTTCTTTGGTTGTAGAGGTAAACGGCATGAATAATTTTCTTTGAACCTTTTCAAATGAGATCATCAAACTCAAGAGGCAACAAACTCTCGCCAGACCCCCTTTCTAAAATTATCAGGGTGGGAGGCCCCATGACCAGCAAAATCGGTACCAAGGTGGTGAAAGGGATAATCATACTCAGCCCAACAACTAGCTGGTGCCGGTGCTAACTCCTTTGCAAGCTGTCCCCCCTAACCACAACAAAGAGATAATCACGGGATATAACAACCTAGAAGAGAACACCAAGTCTGGGTGTTTCCCTTGTAATGACTCTCACATGCCACAAAATTGCCTGAGGAGAAATTTACAGTAGAAAGTCATAGAGTAGAGGAGCCACAGAATGAATCCTGATATTGGAGTGTACACTTCCCCTAGTATGGATAATGCCTCACTAGCTTCTCAAATGCAAGGTATGTCAATAGAAAAAGAGGTTGAGATTGCCCTAGACCACACTCTCTTTTCATGGATGGAGGACAAAGATGTAGTTCTCACAAACAATGCTTCTACATCATCTACCCAGATGCCACAAGTACAATCTGATTATAACCTTCGCTTCAAGTGTTAGTTTACTGGGGAACCCGTGGTCCAACATCCAAAAGTAAACACAAAGAGGCCGGCGGAACAACCTGTCATGGTCACTGGTGTAATACCCTAAAAATGGTCATCTAAACCATAAGTCCCTAATCTCGCCAACATCACCAAGGTCCTAACCAAAGGCAATTAAATCAATCTTGAGCACACAATTAATTTCTAAAATCATCAAATGTCACATGGCAAAATTAATCAATCAATATTAATTAAATATTTATTTAATGAATTTGATCATTCAAAGTAAATCATTTTAAACAATTATCTTATTTATTTTATTAAATATCCTAGCATATTTAATTAAATAAATCAATTTTCCATAAATCTTCAAAAAAGGAAACAAATCAAGAAAGAGGAATTGGAAATTATGAGCACAAATCTTCAAAAAAGGAAATAAATCAAAAAAGAAATTAATTGACCAAAAAAGAATTAAAATTTGAGAAAAGAAATCAATTGGAGATAATCTTGAAAAACAAATTAAAAATTGATGGATAATCTCAAAGAAAGCAATTAAAACAATTAAATCTCAAAATTGAATGAAATAGAGAATAAATCAGTTTTTCTTGATTTTAATCTTAATTTTAGTTCAACTTCCTTTAAAACTGATAAAAGCATCCAATCACATCAATTCACCTGGATTGTGCTTCCTTTTGGAAAATCTTGACCACACATCATCATTTGATCTTAGCCGTTGGTTTCTTTCTGAATTTTCTATAAATTCAAGCTCATCTCTCATTCAAAACAATCCTGGAGAATGTATTGTTATTATGTTGTTTTTGCTCTAGGTTCATTGATATACTGCATACATATTTAGATCATTTATCTCATTTATTGCTTAAATCTTGTTAGATTAATCTTGCATCCATCTAGCATTAATATCATGCTCATATAGATTAAAAATCCTTTGTTTAGGTGTTGTCTAGTCACTGGATAGCTAAACAATCTGAGAGCAATCTAAACTCGCATCTACTAGAAGGCAATGGGTTGATTTGTTATGGTTTTATTATTCATGTTTATATCTAACTAACCATACATGTAATGACTTAATTGAAGTGTTGTGTATTGTAGATATAGATACAGGTCCACTTTTCACACACACATTTTTGGTGCCCACCGTGGGGCTGTGTAATATATCCGGCATACCTATATATAATCGGCTGCCCGAGCTCTCTACTGTCATCTACTATGGGTCAAAAAATGGGAAGGTGCTCCCAAGCCCACACCTGCAAAATATATACACCGACAACCATGCTCCACCCATCTCTGTACACAATCTCATGCATCTCTCGATACATGTGGGCCAATAAACACGAGCCCCAACCAAGTCTTTGAGGGGTCTCTATCAACCTCTCTAGCATCCGACCCCATCTGCACTGGAAGCCCTACTGTCCTCTGTCTAGCATTAGAAAACAACCTATGAACCCTGCTAGAACACATGCCAGAGGATAAACCTCACTGTACCTGCTCATAAGTATGTCCCAACTCATGGAACGAGTCAAAATGTCAGGATCACCGAAGACATGCCTCACTACCTATAATCCTGGAAGGTGCCCTTAATCATATTCCACCTTATCCCTAGCAAAAGGGATACAGAGGATCTTGTATACATCCTTGGGAATGATAGTCAATTCCCCCACCGATAGATGAAACGTGTTATATTCTGAATGAAAATGCTCAACCAATGCCGTGAGCATCCCGTGGTTCACACAGATATCAGGTAATCTCAATAGATGAGTCAAGCCGCACAAGTCAATATGAGCCTTCTCAACCTCAGATAAATGTCACACTAATGCCATAGTAGGAGGATAAATGAATCTAAATAGCACAGGAGATAATCAAACCTGAAAAAAACCCAACAACAAAGCATCAGAAAACATTCCAAATGAGCCTACAAGAGAGGCAAAACATCACGCAAATCCAACTAAGTCATATGCAAAATCAAAATTTCACGTTTACACCTTCAAAAATGCTCACTATCTCTCGAACGACAAAACACAGATAAGCAACATCTCGTATGAGCCAGGAATAGCTCTAGTATGATAAAACAACCTCAAACGACAAACTTTTAGACCTTGCACGACAAAATGGTCTTTTTACAGACCTGTCGTATGACACATGGGTGACCCTAGAATGACAAATATAATGGTTTGAAATGACAAAAGAAATTATGCCAGTTACTTGTACGAGACAGAATCCTGTTTCGCATGATCAACCATGACGCCCGACCCTAAACATGCGAAAAACTTGAAAAATGAACAAAAAAATTCAAAATTGAAAACATAAACATGCTTAAGATTGATCACTTACCGTTGGCTCATAAGTTTTGGGGTCGATTATGTCTTCTCTGGTGCTCAAATCGATGCTGATGAGTAGGGACCACCATTTTCTTCGTAGAAGGTTTTTTTGAATTTTCAAACTTGGAGGGTTAAAATGAATTGAAAATGACACTTTTGTCCCATATATAGCCAAAAAAACTAATTTTTCAACTTGCTTCGATGGACATGAAAATTGTACCCTTAGCTAATTTGACTGTTCTAATTCCATTTTCGTTATCAAAATCAAAATTTGAGATCATTTTTCTAGTCAATTTCACAATCTGGACCACTTAGCGCTTTCATCAACTGCTCATTCTTTCTTCCAAAATGTGCTCAATTACACTGAATCTCAATTTAATTTCTACAATCAACTTTGTGCTCAATTTTCTCATGAACGCTAAAATTTCAAAAATTCCTCTGAATCAATTTATGCTCAAACAACTTATCATCACTAAAAATTGCCTATCATCATGTACCCTCGCTATCTTTCGATTTCGCTCTCGAGGGGGCATACCCGTGACCTTATGATCTCACATTCTTCAATGTCGAGAAAATTTTCAAATCTTCATTGAAAGACGAGCAAAAATCTTTTTCAACTAAATAAAATCAATCAAATAAGACCTCATCGCTAGGGGCATCTCAACTTCATTGCTTTATATCAAGTTGAGATTTCTCAATCATCTGAATCAAATCAATCGCTAGGGGCATATTAGTTTCATCGCTTCAAATCAAGTTGATATTTGTCATTTATCTGAATCAATCTCTTAACGCTAATCAATTTCATCGCTTTTCATCAAGTTGATTATTCATTTAAACTCAATCAAGGGTTTAAAGAGTTTCTTTGATCACACTCAATCTAAGCAGGTGTTCAGTATTCGTCACGTTGGATCAAGCTGGACAATTTATCTTCATCGTATCTTGATCAATCAAGTTCAAGATTGATTTTTTTTTATCATCACTCACTGTGTCTAGATCAATCAAGTTCTAGATCAGTAAGATCCGCTTCTTGATCAATCAAGTTCAAGTTCGGTATCTTTATTTTCTATCATTCCTAGTTCAATCAAGTTCGGGATCGGTATCACCTTAATAAGACTTCATTCAGCTTTGTCACTTCGAATCAAGCTAAACACCTCGCTTTCATCTAGTTCGTGATCAATCAAGTTGAAAACTAGTATCTCCTAGACATCAACTATACTTTGAACCAACGCGCTGCTCATACATTAATTCAAACAGGGGCAAATATAATACCCTAAAAATGGTCATCTAAACCATGAGCCCCTAATCTCGACAATGTCACCAAGGTTCTAACCAAAGGCAATTAAATCAATCTTGAGCACACAATTAATTTCTAAAATCATCAAATGTCACATGGCAAAAGTAATCAATCAATATTAATTAAATATTTTTTTAATTAATTTGATCATTCAAAGTAAATCATTTTAAACCATTATCTTATTTATTTTATTAAATATCCTAGCATATTTAATTAAATAAATCAATTTGCCAGAAATCTCCAAAAAAGGAAACAAATCAAGAGAGAGGAATTGGAAATTATGAGCACAAATCTTCAAAAAAGGAAATAAATCAAAAAAAGAAATTAATTGACCAAGAAAGAATTAAAATTTGAGAAAAGAAATCAATTGGAGATAATCTTGAAAAACAAATTAAAAATTGATGGATAATCTCAAAGAAAGCAATTAAAACAATTAAATCTCAAAATTGAATGAAATAGAGAATAAATCAGTTTTTCTCGAGTTTAATCTTAATTTTAGTTAAACTTCCTTTAAAACTGATAAAAGCATCCAATCACATCAATTCACCTGGATTGTGCTTCCTCTTCGAAAATCTTGACTGCTCATCATCATTTGATCTTAGCCGTTGGTTTCTTTCTGAATTTTCTATAAATTCAGGCTCATTTCTCATTCAAAAAAATCCTGGAGAATGTACTGTTATTATGTTCTTTTTGCTCTAGGTTCATTGATATATTGGATACATATTTAGATCATTTATCTCATTTATTTCTTAAATCTTGTTAGATTAATCTTGCATCCATCTAGCATTAATATCATGCTCATATAGATTAAAAATCCTTCGTTTAGGTGTTGTCTAGTCACTGGATAGCTAAACAATCTGAGAGCAATCTAAACTCCCATCTACTAGAAGGCAATGGGTCAATTTGTTATGGTTTTATTATTCATGTTTATATCTGACTAACCATACATGTAATGACTTAATTTGAAGTGTTGTGTATTTATGATATAGATACAGGTCCACTTTTCACACACACAACTAGCTCTCAAAACGCGAAAGGTTTTACACCTTACAAGGCCAAAAACTCAAAGGCTTTTGTCCCCACAATTCTTGATATAATAGAGAAGTTGAAGAGAGCTCCCATGAATGTATCCCTATTAGACATCCTCACAATTCCCGAGAAGAAGGATCATTTGTGTGAGGCACTCGGTGAAACCGAAAAGTTACCCGCCAGGTCGGCAATAGTCAGAGCGCACGCGAAGAGAAATGGTCCTGTTTTAGGAAGCCAACCGCAAATTCCTATGGTGCTTACCAATGAAGGCTTCAAAAGTGCTTGTGATACAAGGCAAGGTAAGACAAAACATAATCCTTTCTTTCTAAATCTCATTGTCGAAGATAAGTTGCTCCATAATTATATGATAGACTTTGGTGCTAGCACCACTGTAATGCCTTAATAAATTACAGAGGTTCTAAATTTGAAATATGATCCTGTGAGAAAAGGAATAATGCAATTAGATGGGAAAAGAGTCTAGACTGTAGGCATTATAAAAAGCCTTCTTCTTACCTTGTTTACCTACCCCAACATTATAGTAACCCAGGAGGTAGAAATAATTGACATTCCCCCTATCTTTGTCCCTTGTTTATCTCGAGATTTCACTACCAAGGTCAGGGGATATCTATCTCTAGATTGGTCTCACCTTATACTTATAACCAAGCATGGAGGCAAGTTAAAAATATTGTCATAACCCCTCCATTCAGAACATATAGCTGATGAAGCTATGCTAAAATTTGAAGCTGCCCACACATCCATCTTAAGAGAATAGATGAAGTGTGTGGAGCTACAAGAAGAGGAAGAGGTAACCAGGGACCGATCTGCGGATCAAGAAGTCTTCCTGAATGAATTTATAGATGTGGACCCTTATGGCAATTATCATGCCACCGAACTTGGGACCTATGTAATTTTTTATGTAGACCAACCAATTCCTAAGGTATCAAAGGAACCGCATGATATAAAATGAGAAAATGAAGATCGAGTCTCTAAACTATGGACTCTCCATTTTGTCAGAGCCCAATGCAAAATGAGACCCTGAGTGGGTATTTGCCTTACTTCACCTACCAGTGAACACACCTTGAGATATTTCTACCTCCAGTTTTCTTGTTCTAACAATGAGGCGAAGTATGAGGGCTTGGTCCATGGTCTAAGCCTTGTAGAGTGCCTCAGAGTCAAGCAACTAGTAGTGCTGGGAGATTTAGAGTTGGTGGTCCATCAAGTCAGAGGAATTTTAGCTGCTAAGCATGTCCACATGCGATCGTACCATCACAGGGTTTGGGACCTGATTGAGAGCTTTGAAGCATTCAATATTCAGAGAATTATCCACAAAGAAAATGAAGTGTCTGATTGCATGACAATCATAGGATCCCACTTTGATCTTGCAACCCAATTACTAGAAAATGAGCATTTAGTCTAGGTATTTGCGAGACCCATCATGCCTGACAATGATATCCATTGGCAATTTTTTGAGAGCGATGAACATATAGATATGTACATTCAACAATGTAGGGAGTTTGTAGACCATTTGCAGCCTAAAGTGTCTAAGGCATATGACGATCAGGTAATTCAGCTAAAACCAAACAAAATCCCCAAGGGTTTGATTACTCTCAAGAACCTTTTTGATTGTGAAGATTCAAGAAATGACAAGAGGAAATTCATCATAGACAAAGGGGATTACACCAAGCTCCAAGTCAGAGATGACTAGAAACTCAAAGTGGGAAAATATGTTCCCCAGCACGACAGGGAAAGGCTCATCCACTTCTACGATGAATACATAGGTGTGATTGCATAGTCATATGATGAGATGAAGGGTTACAATCCAAAGTTTATCCAACATACAATCAAACTGGAGGAAGGATCGAATCTTTTCTGACAGAAACAACGTTCGATTAACCTGAAGATTGAGTCCCTCATGCCACAGGAGTTGCGAAAACTGATTGATTCCAAGATTATATATCCCATTAAGCACAACACTTGGGTTTCCAACTTGGTATCAGTTCAAAAGAAGAACAAAGATATCCACCTTTTTGTGGATTTTCGAGATTTGAACAAAGCCTCCTTGAAGGATCACTATCCTTTGCCTTTGATGGAGTAGATCCTACACACGGTGGCCAGGTCTGAAATATTTTCTATGCTTGATGGATTTTTCAGGTTATAATCAGGTCCTCGTCAAGCCAGAAGACCAAAATAAAACCACATTCACCACCAAGTGGGGAATGTTAGCCTACTAGAAGATGCCTTTTAGGTTATCCAATGCCGATGCTACCTTTCAAAGGGCCATGGACATAGCTTTTCACGAACTGATGAAAAAAATTATCCTAATTTATTTAGATGATCTAACTATGTTTTCAAAAGACAAAGAAGATCACTTTGATCACCTGGAACTGGTTTTCCAGAAATGCTTAGAATTTGGTGTCTCCTTGAATCCAAAGAAGTGCATCTTTGGGGTACCACAAGAAAAGCTGCTGGGACATATGGTATCCAAAGAAGGAGTATCAATCGACCCAGATCACATGAAAGACATCAAGGAGCTTTCCCTATTAGTGAACAAAAAGGGCATCCAGCCTTTTTAGGAAAAACCAACTTTGTTAGCAGATTCATTTCAGATTTTGCTGGTATGGTAAGGCCTATCATGCTCATGCTAAAAAAAGATGCATTTTAAGTGGATCCCTGAAGCCAAAGAAGCTCTTGAAAAAAGAAAAGGTACTATTTCGTCTACCCTTATTCTAGCTAACCTATACATGTCTCAGGATTTTATAATGTACATCTTTGCCAGCGATTTCAACATTGTTGTTGTACTAACTCAAAAAGATGTGGAGTCCAAAAATGAACACCCGAGCACTTTCTGCTCCAAAACACTCAAAGCATATGAGATGAAGTACAATTTTGTGGAAAAAAAAGCCTTCAACATTGTAAAAGGTTTGAAGAAATTCAGGCATTTCACCATTTGAAACAAAATGACAGTCTATGTAGCTCACCCAATGGTCCACGAGTATATCATGGAAGGGGAGATCAGAGAGAAAAAAGCCAATTGGATCACTAATATCCTTGAGTATGACATAGATGTCAGGCCTACCAAAGTGGTTCGAGGAAAAGGTCTTTGCGAGTATTTAGCTTGAGAGCCTGGAGAGATGGAAAAAGCTCAAGACAAAACAATGCTAATGTATATAGGAGAAAAGGAAGAGGGTTGGATGGGTGATCGCTAGCGTTTCATGCAAACCATAATTTTTCCCCCAAATCTCCCTTCGAAGAAGAAAATATTTTACAGGCTCTAAAATAGTGGCTATCGGCTGCTAGATGGTGTTCTGTTCAAGCAAAATTTTGACAGAATCTTACTCCATTGTGTTGATAGACAAAAAGACGAGAAAATTCTGCATGAGTTCTATAGTGGCCATATGGGAGGCCACTTCTTAGCTCAAACCACTTCCATGGAGATCATTTGTGCGGGCTATTATTGGCCCTCGTTTGTCAAAGATGCAAATGCTTTGATTTGAGGATGCAAAGAGTGGTAATTCTATGATGGAAAGCGTAAAAATGCAACAATGCCACTCAGGCCTATAGTGGTAGAGGAACCTTTTGCTCAATGGGGACTGAATTTCATAGGAATGATTAATCGAGTCTCCTCCACCAGTCACAAATGGATCCTTACGTCTATGGATTACTTCACTCATTGGACTTGGACAGAGGTTGTTCCCCTTAAAAATTCTAGTGAAATGAAATTATCAGTTTCCTCGAAGGGTTAGCTATGTGTTTTGGATCACCTAAGACCATTATATTCGACAATACTAGAGCATTCAACGTGTCCAAAGTTATCTAGTTATCTCTTGATCACAACATATATTTAAAGAACTCATTGAATTATTACTCGCAAGAAAATGGTGTGGCTGAGTCTATGAACAAAAATATGATTCTAGTTATCAAGAGGATTGGAGCAGAACATAAAAGAGAATGGCATTGTCATTTAAAAAGTGCTCTTTGGGTAGACAAGGTCACCCTTAAGCAAGTTCTACAAAAATCACCTTACAAAATTGTATACGGGAAGGAGGCATATTTCCCAATCTCATCAGAGATCCCAATGCTACAACTCTTGAAGTCCCTTGAACTGGAAGGGAATGAGCCCATTGAAGTAAGGCTAGTAGAGCTCATGGAGCTTCAAGAAGAAAGGGAGGCAACCTTCGAGTCACTCCAAAACTGCTGGAAAAATATCAAAATATGGTTTGATAGAAAGAGTTCAGACCTTGGTTTTAAACTAGGGGACCTTGTCCTAAAATACAATGAGTGCGACACTTAGCCGAGACATCATGCCAAATTCAACAATCTGTGGGAAGGCCCATTCTGTATTGTTGAAGGCAAAGGTTTTAATGATTTTGTGTTAGAGGACTCATAAGGTGAGTAGTTAGGGATCCTAGTTAATGGGATCCACCTCAAGGCATTTTATTAAAGCTTATCCTTGTGTTGTATGTAAATATTGTAAATACTGTGCTTTTTGTTCTTTGAAGGTCTTTTTGTCTTAGTTCTTTGCCCTTTTAAAGTTATGTGTGAACCAAACCAAAGCAAATAAAAAGAAAGAAATACCAAGCATCTTTAGTCCAAACAAACCATGATTAATTCGAAAAGCAAAGCTATCTTTGTATTATATAGAGGTTTCTTTACATATTTACAATACAAAAGAGACTCTTAGGCCTTCGTATCTTTGGGGAAGAATACAAAATATAGAGAGAAAAGAAGAAGTGTTGTAGACAAAGAGATAATATAGTCATCCTCTTCAGAGTCAAGCTCATGCTCATCATAGTCAACAACATCATCATCATCTCCACCATTGTCTTCATCCCCAAGGTCAAGATCCAGGTCTGAATCTGAATCTGAGAAGCATAGAACCACTTGAAGGATGGGAGGATTTTTAGGAGTAAGAATCCTTGGGAAGATGTAGTCTCAAAAATCAGAGTACCGTACCACTCCATTCACTTCAACGAACATATGTACTCTCAACAGGAATTCAGCTGCCCGCCACGCTCAACAATGGTGTGTTAGTATGGACATGGTTTTAATACCAGAAATTAAAGGCAGCCATGGAACCACCTCATCATCATTAATGAATTACATCAAATATAAAGCAGTGGGAATAACCCAAATAGAGTATTCATAATGAACTAACTCCTCTATACCACCTAAGTACTTATCATGAAAAATCTCATCTGTGAGTTGCAGAACAAGGTGCTTAGGCACAATGATGTCAAGCAGGGAAGCTATGAATCTAGAGGAAATGTTCGTGTTCACACGGTACTAGTCCTCACATCCTACGAAGTCCTCCCCCATAACCCACTTGATAGCAGCTATGATGATAGTGTTAGTATGGTCTATCATCCTCTATAGGTGACAGTCTGAGATAGTTCCTAGAAAAGCAACTTGACTACCTGCACTTACTAGCCTAATGGGGGTATCCATTACTCCTATTCTAAT
This sequence comes from Cryptomeria japonica, assembly GCF_030272615.1. NCBI lineage: Eukaryota > Viridiplantae > Streptophyta > Pinopsida > Cupressales > Cupressaceae > Cryptomeria > Cryptomeria japonica. The sequence continues at coordinate 274,139,394 of NC_081408.1, read as the reverse complement.
AAGCTACTCAAGCTTGTCCTAAACTACTAAGGATTAATTCTCTATATGACCAAAACTACCTTCTCTAAGTGGTATTTATAGAAAGGATTAGGCCAAAAGCAACTTAAATGGCTCTTGCATTAGCACAAGTTGGTGATTAGTGAAGGCTATTTTCACACAGATAAGCCTTAATCATTCCCCTTGCACATTCTTTTTGGAGAATGTGTGAATAATGAGCTACTGCCATGCATCCAGTTGAAATATTTCCTTTTGAATAAAATCTTAGGTAATCTCTCACATTGGTATGTGTGACAGGTTTTTGTAAATGTGCTGTAAAATGTACGGGCCAGTGCAAAAGGCTTTTAAATGGCAATGTTAAAAGGCATGATTGTCTTTCTCTTTAGAGGTCTGGGAGTAAGGTGTGTGGTATGCTAATTAATCTCACACATATGTGTGAGTTGGCCTTTCCATCAAGTTAACTCTCAGCTAACTTATCGTGTAGCGCAATTTTCAAGGACTCCATATTCATGATTGCAGTTTTATCAAGAATAGAGCGCATGCAAAAATGAAGTGGAATAAGAAGAAGATTTTTTTAGCCTCTAAGCGTAAACCCTGAGAAAACACAAAAATGACATGATTTGCAGGAGTTTCTGGAACTGCTTTAAACAACCAGTATGTGGATATTTTCTGAGAAGCATCTTTCGCTACCCACATTATGCCTCCTAAGATAGACCGCCCTTTCACAAAACTAAAAGAAAAGAAACAACCATGGTCATGGATAGATTCAAAGACATCTTCGACCTAGATCTCCACATTAAGCCAAAAACCCTCCAAGATGCCGCTTATCAAAGATGAAAGAAGGGCAGTTCAGGTAGGTCTACTTTTCAACTTTGGCACTCTGGTCTTCCGCAGTACATGGTTCCTTTGGTTCCTCATTGTCTTGATTTCATTAGTGAGTATGCTACAAAGTTTACCCTAGAACCTCCAGTTATTGAAGGGGAAAAACTAAAGGTGGTGATAAGTGTTGAATCCATCAAAGATATGCCATGTATTCCCCATATTAATGGAAATACGATGGTTTTTAAGAAAAAGAGCTCAGAGGGTTACTAGAGGGATATAGATAATGCTATTAGTTTCTGCAATGATTTGATGAATAGGAGTCAGGAGAACATTGAGCTTCCTTGGTTCCTGATATCTTATGGTAGTTTCAATCAGTAAAATGTAAGAGATGCTGCATCCATGCTGACATACATTTTTGGTCTAGATAATGATCAAAACATTTACCCATTTCAAATGGGTTTCCTTTTCAAATTCCGCAACTAGAGAGAAGTTTTCCATTTTGACTTTGTAGATGTTTTGGTGCATGAGATGGTAGAACAACTGGCAAATTTTAAAAGTCATCACACATTCAGGTATACCTCTTTTCTTGTCCATATGTTTCTGCACTAGAATCCTGAATTCTTTAAAGAAACCATGGAGCTTGCCATGTATGACAATAGAAATAAAAGGAATCCGGTAACAATGTGGACTCACTTGCTGTCTGCCATGTATGATGCTTATGCATTTTTAGATGCCTTCTTGGATCCTGTAATACAAGATTTGAGTAAGAAAGATATAGATTCAATCACATGCTTTTCAGATATACAAATCTCCTAGATGACGTCCAATTTTCTCCCATGTGATTGGTATCTAGGGTCAGATTTTATTTTTATAGGACTCATGGGTTCACTGAGGAACCCTTTTGCTTCCCGCAATCCATCCCGGATCGCACTTTGGCTCTAGAAATGTTCAAGAAATTGGTCATTATTAAATAGAGTATAGGTTCAGGAAAGCATGGGGTTAGCATTTTTAAGGACAACTCAATATGTTGGCATATTGGCATAACTGTTGATGATATTGATGAACCGGTATAAGGACTGTTGGTGATGATATAGTTGGGATGTTGTTTGATGAATTGATGATCAATTTGTGTTTTCATTGATGTCAACTATGGTTACATTGCTCTATCATGTTATCTAAGTTGTCTATGACTAATGAGAAAGCTATGGAATGGATTTGATAGTTAACTGGCAAATAGGACATTAACTGGTAAATGTGAAACTATGTTATGCTTAAGTAATTGGATCTGGATATTGATGAGGAATTTGGTGTTGCGGTTTGGAATATGTGTTTGTAACATTGTAATGAGGTTATGACTATAACCACATCATGTTTTGGCTACCAAAAGTCATGTTTGTGATTGATTGATGTATTTTCTGTAGGGTTTTAGTAAGGTTTAAGATTCGGTATTCAAATCTTATAACCAGTAATGATTTTGAGTTCAGATGTGTATTACATTATGTTTGTAAGATGATGATGACATGGCTAAATTTGCATGAAGTGTTTAAATGCTCTTTTGGCATGATCATAGAGTGAATTTCTTGGGAATGAGAAAAGTGCTTAGTAGAATGAGATAAGGGTTTGAAAGCGTATCAATTTGATGTGCAGTGATCATTCAACGACTGTAATTGATTTGTAATTTGTTGTAATGATCCCGTGAGGCCCTACCCCAAACCATCCTAGCTTCTCAGTGATTTTCATATTGGAACTATTATGGATGCTTTATTTTTTCGCATTATGGATATAGAACTTTCTATGATCCCACAAATTTGATAACATTGATATATGGATGCTTCATTTCTATGCTTTGTGGATATAGAATTTTATATGATCCTAGAATAGGGTAATATTGAGACGATGTATGCCATTATTTGATTTGCAAGACTTTATTATGATGCTAGAAATATGGTTGCCTATCTTATGAATGGATTAAATTATGAGGGTTATGATGAATTGCTTATGTAAATTGCTTTGATATGTGGAAAATTATATTGTATAATGTCAATTTTATGCACAGTGATTGAATTGTATTCTTAATTATGTGTTTTATAATATATGAGGCTATTAGAAAGTACTAATGTTTAAATTGAGATGCGCAGGAAATTATCCATGTGACCATGGAAATATTATGGAGAATCAAGCCTAGGCCTATGCACGTTCGTAAAACCAGGGGTTGTCTATTTGGAGAGACAACACCCCGTATGTATTGTATTTTATTCGTAAACGTAAAATATTTGCATGAGTGTAAATTGTATTTATTGAATTGCTTAAATCATTCAAGGGACAATTGCCACATGTGTATTTGTGATGTGGAATTATTTTGTAGTGTCACTTGACACCTATGTTGTATGTTGTGTTGGCAATTGTCATGTCACCTTTTTGGAAAGATTCATTTTTGTTTAATTGTTATACCTCCTAATTATCCTTGAAGGTACCAAGAAATCTAGGTTAGTGAGCCACAAGGAGGGTCAACTCAGAGTTGACCCGTAGGTTAACTTTAGGTGGACTTTCTAAGGGTTAAATCAACTCCTAGAGTCAATTTTAGAGCATTTTTATTAGGCCTCATGGGGTACCTATGGGTGAAGGCCAAATTTGGCCATGTGTCTCTCCCCTAGGGCTTGTTTAACCACCCAAAAAAGTAGTTTTCCCAAGATGGACGAATTCCATCTATAGGAGTGCCATCCTTGGTTAGATAACCTTCTTGATAGGTGTAATTCCTTTTCCCCATTTCATTCCTCTTCTTGAGGTGCCTTGGTTAGGGAGGGTGTAAGACCTAGGGAAGACCAACCAATCGGAGTCCCTCACTCTATCCAAGAGGTTGGAAGGAGTGAGAGAAGCCTTCTTAGGCTAGGGATTGAGGCTTAGTGAGCTAATCACGCACTCTCCTTCTTGGGAGATTTTGGACAAATTTTGAAGGAAAAAAAAAAAAACCAATTTTGAGAATAGGAAAATTTGGCTAAGTGTTGCAGAAAAGTTTTGTGGATTGGGCTGCTCTTCTCCAAGCTATCCCTAGAATACCCTTGGTAGATTCAAGGTTGGTGTTTTCTTACTTGTTTATTTTAAAATTTGTATGTAGGATGCTTGAATGTATATGTTGTATCCTTCCTTGCATTGTATTTGTGAAAGCTTTATGTGACTCTTTTTCTATTTCTGTTTATGCATTTTGTTGTGTTTGGGAGTATCGAAGACTATCTTACCCTTGGGAGGGAAAAATGGTCTTCAGGGTGGAAGGGGTTTGACAACCTTAGAGTGAGAGACTCTCATCATGAGAGTGATCTCAAGGGTTTGTCCATGTGACCCTTGCTGCATAGTTTTGTTTATGCATTCAGGGGTCATAAGGGGAGCAAATATGGCATGTTTGCCTTTTGGGGGTCATAAGGATATGGGGGTTAAGATGAGTTTTGTTGTATTTTCTTGGATGCCATGAGTTGGCTGTGAGTTACTATCTAGCAGATCTCCTTTAGGGTACTTGGTCCACTTCCACCCTAGTAAAACATCACATTAAATGATGAAGTTTCAGCTTGGGAAGGGAATGTGTTTGTTGTGTTATGTTTTCCCCTTTGCTTGTTTGTGTTTGCTTGAGTGTAACCCATCTAGGGCTTGGTTCTCCAAGCTCAGGGGTGGCTTCTAGTAAGCCTAGGCTGGGAGGTGAGCACCCCATGGTCACAATATTATTTTTTATATGCAGGTTGCTTGGAAAGAGGAAAGAAAGCTAGGAGTAGCAGATTTTGATTAGTAGCAGATTTTACTTAGTTGCAGATTTTTCTTAGTTGCAGAAAGAAAGATATAAATATGTATTTATTGTAATTATTTTAAAAGATAGGAATGTGTTGTTTAGTTAAGTCCTCATCCATTAGGGATGAGAGACAAATTGGGTATTTTTCCCCATTTGTAAAATAAAAAAGTAAATGACAACTTGAGTTCATACCATTCAAATGAGAAAAGCATTTTTATTAGATTTCTGTAATAAATTATGCTGCTGTAAATCTTATTTAATTCTGTCTAAAATGTAATCTGTTGTTATTTATCTCTGCAATTTTTGTAAAGAAATGAAAGATGCAGAAAATAAATGCAGTGTGTATTTATGTATTTTCCTGGAATATTTACATGCTGATTGTGTACTGTCATTTTATTTTACTTAGAAAAAAAAAGGGAAAACAAAAAGCTTTTAGAACCATGTAAATCTACTTTTCCTAAGATATCTAACTGAAGTTAAAAATGCCCTTACAGTCCTATTTTATTTCTGTCATTTTTTTACTTCTGTTTATTCATAGCAAAAAATTAACCTATAAACAGAAGAAATAAAAATAAGACCTATTTTTAGTCTTTAGCTTGCCATTAGTATAACTGTCAAAAAAAAAAAATTGCTGTTAAAAAAAAAGAAGAGAAGAACTGCATGCTAATGTATAATTTTATTAAAAAAAAAACTAAAGATTCCTAACCCTATGAGTTTGGATATGCATCCACAGATTTATATATATATATATACACTAAAAAAATAAAATGTACATAGATATAACAAAGATATATGCATGAATCTGTTATATATATATATTTGTTCACATTTTAATCCTTTAAAAAAAAAATAAACAATTTTTAGGGGGGGTATCGGGTCGAACCACTGTGTGTAAACACAGTGGACGGCTCACGAGCTGAGCCACTATGTTTACACACAGTGGTCTGTGCGGGAGGTGCCGCCACTATGTGTAAACATAGTGGACAGCCCACGGCCGCCACTGTGCGTACACACAGTGGGCGGCACTGGCCGCCACTATGCATACACATAGTGGACGGCATCGACCACCACTGTAGGTGCACACAGTGGACGACACCGCCCACCATTGTGTGTAAACACAGTGGCGACTGGGGGGGAGCCGCACTATGCAATCCCAACCTTCCTTTTGGCCTCCACCCTTCCTTTTGGCTGTCGCCATGCCCTGGTTCAGCCTTGCATAACACACATCACACACACACATACAAAAACAAAGAGATAAACCCTAACCCAGTTTTGGGTTAGGGTAAGGGAAATACATTAAGTTTAAGATTTTTAGTTGTATAAAAATATGCCACCCTAATCCAAATCCGGATTAGGGTTTGCCTACAAATAAAAGACAAAAAAGAGCATTAGGGTTAACTTATAATATAAAAAAAAATAAAAGAGGGGAATTATTAAGTTGATTTTAAATTGAATATGGGAGAAGAAAATTACTCAACCCTAGTTAGGGTTTGAGATTTAAATAAATTAAAATAAGAAGAGGGGGAAATACTTTCCAAATTTTGAAAATAATTTCCCCCACATAATCTTAGCCATATGTGTTAATAATTTAAAACCCCTTATCTGATTTGGGAGAAGATTAATTTTAATAGAGTTATTTTATATAATTTAAAATGGAGAATTAATGTTATATGGATACATAAAACGCATAGTTGATTTAATTTATTCAACTAGGGAAATTATATAGTTATTTGATATATCTGATTAAATATGGACGTTAAGTTATATTTTTAAATTGAGAAAAATTTATAATTGAAAATTATTAATTATTTTTACGAATTTTTAGCCTTTGAGACCAATGTTGGCCAGATTAATTATATCGTCAAATTTAAAGGTTTAGGGGAAAATTAAAATTGACTATAGCATAAAATTGGATTTATTTGGCAAATGACATTGTGAAAATTGAACCCTTATCGGTTAGATTTAAATAATAAATTTGCGTGCATTCAATTAATTAATTTTAAAGTTAAGATAACATTATCATTGTTTGGTCGGGAATGATTTAAATGCATTTGAGATATCTAATTATCCCTCGATTTTAATTAGCAGCAACTTAATTAAGATAATTAAATTAACTAACTAAATTGCGACAACCCTCTTGGGATTAATTAATCTCCATTAATTAATGTCTCTTATTTGAGTTGGTTAATTAATCCAACCTTAGAAAACAATTCTATTTACATCCTAGTTAAGACAAGAATTATTTGATTCCACTTTAAATATAGATTATTTTGAGAGTTTAAGTGTTTCAAAAAAAATAAAATTTTGTTCCGTTTTTAGCCCAAAAGTTTGGGCATGACAGATCCATATGATGATTTGTACAAATCTATGATGATCTATGATGTAAATCTTAGTATGAGGTTAGAGTTTTGTAACTAACTCAGTTGTAAAATCTATTTATGGCAAGTCTGCGATGATTTATTGTGTTGGTGATCAAAAGAAGAGTGTGTGGCCGAACCAGTATGTGTGTCTGCAAGAGAGAAGCAGATTGGAGCAGAAAAGGATCTGTACAAGAAAGAAGAGAGTGATATTTTAAAATCATACATTTATTGTTCCCTAATAGTTGTAGCAGACTCAAAATCCCTTAACCGGGTAGGTCCTGACAAGCCTGATTGTATTAATCCCTTCACCAGGTGACTCATTAGCTTGGGTTATAAATCCTTTCACAAGGTTACTCCTAACAGAGTAAAGCTCCTAACATGACTGAGGTAAATCCCTTAACCGAGGGACTCCTGATAGGGTCTTCTCCTAACCGGGCATAATTGTAAGCTCCTAATTGGGCTAGGCTCCTAACAGGGCACATTCCGAAAGAGTGCAAAATCTTGTGGGTACCAATTCCCACTGTGGTTTTTCCCATTTGGGTTTCCACGTGAAAATATTGGTGTTCATGTGCTGCTTGATTTATTTTGTGTTAAGTTGATATCTTTCTATTGCATGCATGATATGGAACACTTAAATGAGCAGTTTGATAAATTTGATTAGTAAATTGATTCAGTGACTACCAGTACTGGTTATGATTTCTTTTGGTGAAGTATTGATAAGTTTGGTTTAAGATTTCATTTTGGTGTTAATACTAATTCACCCCCCTCTCAATATTAACCAGATCCTCTAAATAACACAATAACTAGACCTATTATAGTTATCAAAAGATGTAAAGCAAAAGGCGTCCTCACGTCAAAGCTGGTTCAACTAAGCCTGGTGGTTATTGATGATAAATGGAGTTATGACCTAGATGGATGTCTAGCCAAAAGGAAGAACCCAATAGTACATGTCTTGCGCGGTCCTGTTTGGGATTCTTGGAGAAACCTGCATAAAGATGACTCGACAATATATGTGAACCTGCACGCCATCCCCAAGGAAGAAAGACCGCCTTGGTTGGCCTTCTACATTATGAAAGAGAAGTATGATCCTGCCAAGAGGTTACCACTCCACTTATACAAAAAGATGGGGGAAGAGAATTGTCTCAAAGATAAGAGACATGCCTTTTGGAGATATAGACAAGAAATCAAAGAAGTCAAACTAGAATTGGGAAATATTCACACCGATGATAAATTCAAGCTAGAGTGGTAGAAGTATAACTCTGATGAAGATGATGATTATAATCCTCCTTTGGGTGTAGGAGACTCCGAAGGCAACTGGGAGTCAAGCCAAACCAGTTGATATCTCCAGTCCTATCGATCTCCAGTCTACAAGTGAATTGGAGCTAATGCAGAGCATTGAGGTTTCTCAAGAGTGCCTTGAAATCATTCGAAGGAAAAAGGAGCAAGATATAATTCAAATGACTGTAGACACCCTTACCGGTTTGATCCCTGGTACCAATCTTCCCAACACAGAGTCATCACTAGCACAACTTAAGCTACTATGTACAGTAGTGGATGATCAGGTGCAAAGCCTGGAAGAAGCAGCTGAGGCAAATGTTAAGAAAGAGCATCAAAAGGCTCTTAACATTGCTCTAGTGGAGAAGTTGAATGAACTCCGGTCTAAACTGCTGAAAGACCAAAAGGATATAAGGGATGCTCTGGATGAGGGAAATCTACTACTAAGCAAAATCTGTCAACCCCATCTGTTCTACAATGATGTGCTAGCTCTGAAGCAAAAGCTTCAAATGGACTTACAGTCTTACTTGAGCACATTTAAGCCACCTTATGATTCCTTTGCAACTTATGGGCAAACCGTTCACCAGTTTCACATCCAGTCAGCCAAAATGGAGCAAGAGATCAACACATGGTCTAGAGATTTGTAGGAGCTACAACTGGTTTTACTTCCACATCTGCAAATTCTTCATAAGTGTTATCTGAACCTGGATGCCTTGACAGTTACATAGGAAATGAACACAGTTGATGCCATGGAAGAACAAGTCTCCCAGATGCAAACAGAGAAAGAATTGGCCACCTCCCTACTTGAGTCCTGGTCTCTATCAATGAAACAATTTTTGCAGGACTATAAATCGGTTTTTGACAATTATTATTCCTTGTTGTCATAAAATTTTATTATTTTAATATCAAATGGAAATAGGGTTATTCAACAGTACTTTGTCATTGTTGGCAAAGGGGGAGAAGTACTCTATCTATTTTGGAGAAGAAAATAGGGAGAAGTATCTGGCTTTAAAATTTTGATATATCTATGCTCTGATATCTCAATGTTTATGCTCTGTATGCAAAATTGCTATACATTGTATTGATTAAGGGATAGTGTATATGCTTAGGGGGAGCAATTTTTGTTAATGGCATGTTTTTGTTGTAAAACACTTAGATGTTAAAATTTTATTTTCCTAAGTGTTGCCATCAATGCCAAAGGGGGAGATTGTTGGCATTTTTGATGTTTAGGTTGTGATTGTCATTGATGGACACACACTTGCATTGAGATCCCCTTGAGCTAGAGCTCAATCAGTATCTATTCCAACTGGTATGTTGTATTCTAGTCTTTAGACTATTGGTGATTTTACAGAATGTGTTTCCAGGTCTGAAGCGGCATGTCGACCCCAAGTGGTTTATAGATCTCAAGCGGTACGAGGGAGAAAAGAGGCATAACACATTCTTACCAGTCTTCATTTTTGTCAAACCGACAACCGGTATTTTGTATGAACCGGTAATACTTTGTGATGAGTTACCAACCGACATTTTGTGATGAGTTACCAATCCACCGATTGTTTGACGGTGCCGACACACTGGCGGTGCTTCTTGTGTCATGTTACTGAGTATGTCTAGATTTGTTGAACCTAGGAAATTGAAATGTAATCCTATTGGACCGACATGAAATCAGACTCCTTTAAAAGGACATCATGTCTAGGGTTTTAGGTTGTTGCAAAAAGGGTTTAAGGTGGTTGATGAGTTTTTGTAAGAGCGATCTTATCTAAGAAGATCAGGTTGTAACTGAGTGAGAGATAGAGAAGACTGAAGTAATGCTGGAAAACATTAGCTGTGAGCTATACTGGATCTAATCAAGCAGTCTGTACTATTAGATAGATCGAACACTTGTTGATTACTCACATCTTTGACAAGTCTGTAGCCCTTAACTGGGTAGGCCCAAAAGACTTTTGTAAAATCCTCTAACAAGGTGATTCACCTCTGTGAATCTAAAATCCTCTAGCAAGATAGTATTTGATCAGACTTATCTCCTAACAGAGATTGAGATTCCTAAAAGGATCTGTTCTGGTGAAGAACATTGTAAGACCTTAACCAGTCTGACCTTAACCGGTTTGGTTTCTATTCTACAGATAGTGACTTGTGAGTTCCATCTCACTGTGGTTTTTCCCATTTGGGTTTCCATGTGAAATATCTTGTGTTATGGTTGTATTGCTTTTGTGGGTGAATTCTCTATTTGCATTTTGGTTTGCATGTGTGGTAACCGGTCTGTCTGTTAAACTATTTTACCGGTTTGTCTTTAGACTGTTTAAGTGTTTTAGTGTAGTGATTTTTGGCATACTAATTCACCCCCCCCTCTTAGTATTCATCACATAATAAATATTGGGAAAAGATAAAGAAGTCCACTCTCCTCCTAGAACCAACTCTGCATTTCTTAATAGTTTCTCAAAGTTTGCACGTTAAGGTCTATCCTTTCGTTGAGCATGTCATGCAAGTTTTGGCTTCCAAGATCCTTGAGGCTCAGAGGTTAGTTGATTGGCTTTATGCCATTTCTCCCTAGGAGTTAACTACAATAGGAGTCACACATTTTGAAGGAACAATTCAAAAGACTAGCCACTTCATCAATTGTGGCAAAATGGCCAAACAGGTTGCTTCAAGTATATTGGCTTTAAAATACTCCATCCTCCTTATCGAAGAACACCCCAGAGACTTTGTCAAGCTCAACCTACTTTCCCCTTTCTTTCAGATGGTACAATCATGAGAGTCGAGCAACTATAAGGTTTGATAGTGCAGAAGTAGCCAGATCAGTCACATTGTTGGTTCCCAAATAGGTTTACACTACGAGAGGTAAAAATGAAGTTGATTCTTCAAATACTCATGGAGAAGCCAATTCCAACTATTAAAATCCTCAAGAACTTGGACCAACTGACAAGGATTCTGCAAATCCTTCTACACTTTGGGCTCTACAAAACCCGAGAGGGTGATCCATTAGTGAATTTTATGATCTCTGCACCATACTGAAAGATTCAATAAAACAAAGTAGATGATCTCATATGCAGGCTCAACAATAGGGAGAATGCTCAAGGATGGAAAATCCTTCAGTGATCCTCAACCTAGTTGGAGCATGAGATGGGTAGAACACACGATAACAAATATGAATTGAAAGGTATTCTAATAATCAACAAATTATAACAAGTTGTTAGTGAGTTTTAACACAAAACTAACATTAAAGACAGTTACAAGATGTGATCAGTTCCTTATTCCATTGGGTACCTGAATTTACAAGATTTAAAATGAAAATATGACAAAATTTTATCAAATAACATAGGATCTAAGATAATATTTCCTTACAATATATCTCATCTACAATCCCAAACCAAACTACTTATCAAAATCCCTGCATAAGCCCTACCACTCTACAATTCCACTCAAGCATTTAATCAACCACTTAGATCGAAGCATGAACAAGAAATACATACACCATAAGAGTGCAACGAATGAAAAACAACCCTTGATTCTACTCATTTAAAATATGATAGAATTATACACTGGAAAAATGGATTTGAATTATATTTTATTGACTTGATCAACTATCTTCTATCACAAAATAATTTACATATAACTCCTTCAAGAACCTACACAAAGCTTGACACTAAATGCTTTTCATTTCTCTGTAAATGACTTTACCGCATGTTCATTTTACCTAGACTCACTACTTAAACCAGAAAAGGAACTCCAAAGGAACCATAAATTGAAACCATAAAGGGAACAGAAAGGAACCCTGTCTCATGGCCTTGAAATCCCTTTTATAGAAAGAAGGTAGAAAACAAGCTACGGGCCAGAGGAGACACCTGCCATTCAAAAATGTCTAGTCATACATGATTCTGCTAAAAAATATTCCTCTGCTACAAAAAATCCCAACTGCCTCTCTGATATTCTTTATGCCTTTTGTTATTTCTTGATAAAGATCTGATATGGGCTCATGACATACTGTGTTCATTTACCGAAGAAACAACCACTGCATGAATATAAAACTGCTTGCCAGATGCCTCAATTGCAACAGAAAAACCTAACTCTGTTGCGAGAGCTCGAACAATCTTCTTTGGTTCTTAAAATTTCTCTGCTCATGCTCGAAATGCCTCTGGTAAATTAAAATAAGAATATTTCTCTCTTTTACCATCCCTCTGTTAGTAGACCAGACTCTGTCTACCATTATTTGCTTGCGCATATGAAGAAACAACACCAAACTGCATTTGAAAGAAGTTTAAAACTGGACCATTGATCTTCCCTTGTTAGCGCATCACGCGATCACCATACTGGTCAATCTGACATTGACCATCACATATGGCAAGCAGGTCCGTCAAAGGTATGATGTGGCACCTCCAACTCACCGATTACTTCACCTTGGTCAGTGACCCCACCATTAGCTTTTCCTGGCCCGCCTGGGACACATGGCATCATCTCTTGATGCCATGGTCCATAATCCCCTTGTGTCTTCCTTCATAGTTATGAGGGTCGTTGGATCTGTTCGCACTTTACCCACTGTTACGGTGATCGCCTTCTTAATCGAGTTAAACATCGAGCACCTTTTTGCAGAAATTAAAACTTCTTCATCCATTCAAGCTCATGCAGATTGTAGGAACTATTAGTAGTTCAAAATTTACCCGCTGGGAACTGGTAACATCAAATGTCTGAAAGGTCAAACTGTCGGCTCACCCTCCCCGCTTAGGACACATGACATCATCTCATGATGCCACAGTCCTTATCTTCCTTGCACCTTCGACCGTGGGGAAGCGCGGGCCATCAAATCTACCCTACCTTTAGCCACCAACCAAAATATTAAAACATTAGATAGGAAAATATAAGGGGTTGGTAAAAAAAATAATTGCTAGGAAAATAACATGCCCCCCTCGATGATAAGATAACCCTTGGCCTTATGTGAAAAAAGGTAATGCAAAAAATAGAACAGTTTTAGGGTTTAAATAAAAGACTTAAACAAAATGCATAAACCCTAAACCCTGAGGGCAGGAACAAAGAAAAACATTAACCGAAAATGAATAGAATTTTGACCAAAGCATGAAGATTTTTGCATAGTGATTTTTAGGACTATCAGTGGCTCTGGTTGGGGATGATCATTTCACTAGAATGATGCGAGAATCAAGAATCTCAGGTGGAGCAGACCATTGCAGAGCAGACCAAAAGGAAGTTACTTGGACATGGCAACTCAAACAAAAAGGAAACTACTCTACTATATACAAGACCTAATGTAATGTTCATGGAAAAGATCTACTTTAAGAAAAGCAGGGCTTCAAGAATTGTCCATGAACACATAATTTAAGAGTATCATGATAACTATTCCATTTGGGCATAGATTCAATAGATTTACTCTACCCCAAGATGCTTGTGGCTTGAAGGTCAAACCACATGTGATGGTCCAAGGCCATCTAAAAAGGTCAGGCAATGCTTTCCTCTGCCATAAAAATGGTTTTCCTTTGATTGCATTGAAACCAATATGATAACATAGTTGGATTGCCATTGATCAAACATATTGGCATTTTTTATCCAACTACCTTGCTTAAAATTATCATTGCACTCATTGTTGAACCTTTGAAACTTATGCAAGGATTGAAAATTTAAAACACCGTGTGACCAAAACAAGTCATGCTCACTAAGAAACACACTTCCATGCTGAACACAAAATTCATCATGGCTCGAATCATTGTCACACTTAAGAAACACATCTCCCTACTAAAAAGGTAAAATCTCACATTCTGATATACAACTGGGAAAGTAGGCCTCATTTAAATCATAATTTTTCTTATCAAAAGAGGAAATCTCAAAAGAATCCATGCTCCCTCTATCTAAAAGAAGAAAACTATCATGAAGAGGAATAAAATGATCACAATTGATCCTCTCATGCAACTGTAAAATATCAAGCTGAAAAAAGATTTCAGCCTCTGGCTCTGAGTCCCATTTGATGTCATTGATATTAGCAACATGGGTGCATGCTGGAATATCACATCCTCCCATCCTATCACCACTTTGATCATAGCCACCAAGAGCCACTTCCCCTTCATGTGCACTAGCATTCTTATAGGGAGTGCCAACATTAGCATCCATACACATGCTAATAAAAGAAAAAAACTGAGTTTATATCAACATGTAAATCCTCATTATCAGCACACATGTCAAAGTTGAAATCAAATAATCCCATGCATTCAATCTCCTTATCCTCTTGCATAAAGGCTAGTTCCATCATGGGAAGAAGAGTGATAGTAGATGTAGTTCTTAATGCATCATAAGAGACAACCTCACTGTCAAAAACCAAATTAGTAGGGTGCATAAGTTCATCACTCTTTCCATGTGCATATCTCAGGTACTCTATGGCTAGAAAGTCAAATATTTCTTCACTAGTGATAGAACATATGTCCTCTTTCTCACTAACATGTCCTATACTGCTGTCCTCATCAACTGAAAACCCATTGGATTCAAGAGAGCCTGTGTTTATCATGTTATGAGAGATTACATCTCCAAAAACCTTCTCAAAATCATAGTCATCATCCAGAAAAGAATGCTGACCTTGTAGATGTTTATTTCCATCTGTAAAGCGGAAAATCGAACCCCAAGTGTTCCCCTCACTCCAAGGAGAGAGAAAGGAAGTCACTAGGGTTGACAATTTTTACTTAGGAGAGACTTTACATTCAAAAGAGGGGTTGAAACTCACAAGATCCAATCCCACAATGCAATATTGAATTCTAAATGAGTTTCAAGGATTGAGACAGCAAGGGTACCCTCTTTTGTAAAGAATGTAGATAGAAGGATTGAACTAGGAGTGCATGTAAAGTAAGAAAGATTCGCTTGTAGATGGAGATAGGGACATGGGATGAAGCTACAGACCTGAAATTAGCAGTAAAATGTCGAGACGATGGTGTCCTGCAAATTTGAGTGAAAGTTGACGGGACGATGGTGCCCGGAGTGCACACGGTCCTCCGAAAAATCCGCGAAATGAAGGGGGATCTGTTTGTCTCTGCACAAGGATTCCAGATCTTCAATTACAGCCGCGTACCTGCAACCTACACACAGAAAAGAGAGGATGATTGGGGGGTTAGGGATTAGGGGTTTGCCTTCAGGTCAAACCCCAGTTTTGGAATTAACCAAGAAATGAGAATGCTGTAAATGTAAATGTTTGTAATGTAAACAAGTACTGATACCTTGTTGTAAGAATGTTTGTATTCTTGCATGCGAAGGTGTAATGAATGTTGTATGTTATATGTTGTAGGTGATCTCCTCTTCAATGGTTGAATCCTTGCCTTGAATGCAACACCTAGCCTTGAATGGAGACTTAGAATGCTCAATTGCTTGAAGGAATGCTTGAATGCTTGAATGTTTGAATGTTTGTCTATCGCTTCCACCTCTTACCACTACCACCCTTTTTCTGGGAGGGGAAATGTAGTTTATATACTTGTCAATTAGGGTTAGGAGACTGATTTTTCTGACCTTAGGCTGACCTAGAAGCATTATTTTCCAAATTGCAAACTTAAAGACCTGATGCCCAACAAGAGACCGGGCCCAAAATAGGGCCAGGGACTAGGGCGCTGGGCGCCATGGTCCTGAGGGACCAGGGCGCTAGGCACCATGGTCCTGAAGGACCAGAGCGCTGGGCGCCATGGTCCCACCTCCCGGGACATCAAGGTGCAAGGAAGGATTAGGCCAAGGTGCAAAAAGATGCAGTTTTTGGTGTCGTAAACAGGTTTCGGGGTCTCCATTCAGGTTCAACGTTGCACCGCCATCGTGAAGACCCAAATGAAGTCGAAATTGCAAGTGTCACAATTTTAGGATGCTACATTTAGCCCCCACTTTAGTGGGAGTATAAGCGTACGCCCATACTTCCGGTAAAGTACAAGGAAACAATATTGAAAGACTTTCACCACGTCAAGGAGGCAAGATACACCGAGCCCCCAGTGGACTAAGGATCTTACAACTTCGATTGACAAAGTAAAAGGGAAGATCACGAGGGAGAACCATGACTATCAGGAGTAAGGTTCCCTCACTATGAGTCATGTAAGAAAAATGCCAAAATTCTCAAGGCAAAGCTAAGTTCGTCAAGAAATTTTCAAGTATCTTGAAGAGATATGAATGGAACGTATGCCCCCCGACGTTAAAGCGATCACACATGCCTCATCGGGGGTGATTGCTTTAAGGTAGTGATACACATAAGAAATGAGAAGGGAAAGGAGCATGTTATCACAAAGATTCAGCCCCCAAGTGTGAGATAAACCCAAGGATAATAGACACAAAACACAAATCACGAGGTGCCTTCACTTTCCTTGGGGTCAGTATGCTATATGATAATTCATGTATATCATATGTATGTATGCATAATTGTTCTTCATTCCCCAATCAAGGAAAGTCACCTAGAAGAAGGGAACACATGTGTCTTTTGAGTCAACATGAGAGAGACCAAAAGAGATCTCAATGCTTTGCATCGTCCTCAAGTAGACAACACTAAGGACAACAAAATAGAAGAATGGGAATAACACATAGAAGAAGTAACAAAAGAGATCAAGAGAGGAGGAGAGAGTCTGCTATGCTAATGAACTAGTCTAGCATGTCATCCACCCCCTGATCTTGCTGATCAATATTTCGGGAAGGCAGGAAACACGCTAGAGGAGGAACATCCAACACAACAGATGGAGCTATCACAAGATCCAAACAAGGGCTATGTTCATGTTCCAAGCCACGTTGTTCTTGTCTAGATAAATGGTTATCAACATCAACATATTCATATTCACTATCAGAAGCAAGAAGAGTAACATTTTCATCATGAATAACATTTTCATCTATATCATCATCGAGATTTATAAAAATAGGATCTTTAACTCGCACAGGATCAAAACCATCATGCATCTTATGTCTAGGAGATTTTGGCTCAATTTTCGGCTAAGGAGAAAATGGAATAATACTAGCTGAAGGTGTTTTTGGGGATTGCAAAGTTTGAGAAGCAGCTGCACGAGCTCTAAGACGACGCTTTCGTCGGCGTTCATGTGCAGAACGATTTTGTCTAGTCTTAGTAGGAAGTTGAGAAGATTGAGGAGGAGGAATGTTCTCATCCTTATCACTTGGGTGTTTGGGTTGTGGTCTCTTAGGTTGAATAATAGGAGAAGAGGAAGGTCTCTTCTCTCTATAAGAGGAAGGAGGAGGAATTGCTCCATATAAAGGAGGAATTGCTCCATATGACGAGGAGGTATAGGTCTACCTTTAGAAAATTTATTAGACATAGACATAGTCACATCCATAGGGATGGGTTGGGAATCTTCTTGAGGAAAGACATTAGTTTTATCTTTCAAAGGAAGAACTTCCTTCTCAAGAACGATAGGAATATCAAGTTTGGGTGTTCGAGGTTCACTTAGAGATAGGATCATATCTTTTTTCCACTTTTGATAAGATTTGAAAAGATGATCACTTCGCGGTGGAAGAGATTGGAATTGTTTAGGCCAAAAATAATCAATAGGAACGCTAGAAGTTCTTTCAGCTGGTTTAAAGAGACTATGATTGATAGTAACAATTTCACCATTATGGGGAAATTTCAAACACTTGTGAATAGGAGAAGCAATAGCTTTCATGGAAGATAGGCAAGGATAGCCTAGCTTCACACGAAATTGTTCAGACGATGGAATAATAGCAAAGCTCACATCAAGGGATTTGTTATGGACCTCAATATGTAATATAATAGAACCAATCGCAGGAGAAGAAAATGCATCAAATAATTTCACAACCACATTTGTTTTGTCATAGATCACTTGATTCAATTGCAAAGTAAAAAGAAATTCTTCAGTAATGACATTAACCATGCAAGAAGGATCAATAAGCACTCCACGGCAAGGTGTATTCTTGACTTTTGCAACTATATATAAAGGACCATCAGGTGCCCTGATAGTTTCACTGGAATCAAATGTGATGGAAGGTTCTTTAGGGATTTTCTGCTGCTCTACAAAGTTAATCACATTCGGAGTCATAGACACAAGACTATCAGGTGAGAAAGAGGAATCATTAGTCTCAATCACATTAGAGATATGAGAAGGTAATGGATCAGTAAAAATATTAAGATTTTGGTTAGGAGGAGCTACAGATGTGTTGCCTTTATCATTCACACTTGAAACAGAGATAGTATTATTATCAATCAAATCTTGAATTTTACCCTTTAAACCAAAACATTTTTCAGTATCATGCCCAGGTTGACGATGAAATTGACAAAAAGATTTGTTATCAAAATAGGGTGAATTAATCTTTGCAGGATCTATTTGCTTTATAGGAGGGAGGGTAAGCACATTTTGTTCCAATAACTTATTCATAATACTATGCAATGATTCATTCAAAGGAGTAAACTTTCTTTCTTTCTTGAAAAACTTAGAAATAGGAGGCACACCTGATGCTGCATTCACATTGTTGTTGGTGATGTTTTCATTGAACTTAATGAACTCTCTGTTTGGTTTAAACTTCCCAAATGGTTGTTGACTACTATCACCCTTATCACTCAGAGCCATAGGATTTGCTTGTTCCATTTGACTCACAGTCAGGTGATAATTGTGAAGAGTTGCGCACAACTGTTGGAAAGAAGTAAACTCAAAAAACAGAAGTTTTTCTCTAATATCTTTTTGTAAATTAGAAATAAATATTCTTTGAATATCATTGTCAGGTATTGGAAAAGAAATTTGAGCATACAAATTCTTATATCTACCAATGAAATCAGCCACTTTTTCTTTAACACCTTGTTTACAATGCATTAAATCAATCAAAGTAACTTTAGGACTTATATTGTTTTGAAATTGTTGAATAAAAGAATTTGCAAGTTGTTGGAAGGAAGTAATAGAATAGGAAGGCAACAAGCAATACCATTGTAGAGCCTTATCTCTTAATGTTCTAGTAAACAGTTTTGCAAGCAACCTTTGGTCATGAGCAAAATCAGTACATATTGTTTGAAAGGTCTTAACATGTGTTAGAGGATCACCTTTACCATTATAAAGCTCCAATTGTGGGATTTCAACATGCTTAGAGGGGATAGCTCGAACAATGTCAAGAGAAAGTGGGCTTGCAACATCAAATGTGGGCATACTAAACTTAGATTGATTCATAGAGGCAATTTGTTGCTGTAAAGAAGAGACAGTTTGTGCAAGATTGTTAATGGTCGCTTCAGTCGAAGAGTTCATATTAGATGTGTTGGATTGTGATGGAGGTATTATGTTATTGAAAGAAGGTATTGATTGAGAGTAAGGTGGCGGGACACTATGATAGTTAGTCATAGGAGATGATTAGAAAGAAGAAACACTACAAGGAGGAATGGAATGGTTAAATGAATTGCCCCCTTGCGTCATGTTCATTTGTGGAGATGTAATAGGGACACTCATTGAAGGAATAAATGAAGAAGTTGGATTGAATGAAGGAAGAGGGTTGATTGAAGAAGAAGGATTGCCCCCATGATTGGTGATCATAGGTGGAATGTTTTGTATTGAAGTAGTCATTATGTTTGATGTAAAAGTAGGTATACTAGCAATAGAAGTTGTCAAAGGAATAGAATGATTGACTTGAGTAGGAGGTTGTGTATAACCTAAAGTTTCAGCACAACTCTTCATAGGCATCACATTCGAATCCACGATGTGTGCAATACTACGCAAAATATCAATTCCATTCTGATCACTTTGAACCATACGTTTTAGACCCTCAATTAAGGGAAGAGCTTGACTATCGGGGTATTCTTGAGACATCCATTGTCGAAAATCATCAAATTGGTTATCCAATTTTGAAAGTTGTTCTACAGAAACCTCATGGAGAGCTTCTTCATCATTAAGAGGATTAGAGGAATTACCCATGTCCTCGTTAAAAAGGCCATTCAAATTAGGTTCCATCTCCTCAGTAATTAAACCTTGGAAAGACTTAATTCTAAGGCTTCGTCTAACATGAATAGTGTAAGTAGGGCTTATTGTTGTAAAAATCATGCACTAAAGAGAGAGAGAAGATTTTGAATTTAGAGGTAGCGAATTTCAATAAAATCAGCCAATCTCCTAGATTTAAGCTGTTAAATACAATCAGGACAATCTCCCGAAATTTTGAAAAAAATGTCAGGGACCGTGGCGAACGGAGTGCACACGGTCCTCGCAACTTTTTTTGAAATTTTCAGGGATGAAAGTTATGATGATTTTAAAGCTAATCTGAAAAAATTGAGTGATTTTACGATCTGTAGATAGGCCAAATTAAAGCTGCAATCTCAAAATTGAACCCTACCAAGATTGTTGAAAAATGCAAAATTTGAATTTTGAAAAAGAGAGGGAAACTGAAATTTTGAATTTTATGATTTTAGAGGGAATACCAAAAGCAATGCAAGCTTTGAAATTTAAAAATTGACTCAATTTCACGCAAAATTCAATTTTGAAAGTGGAAATCAAGGTTGTTGCAATTAAACATTTAATTTCAAAAGTCACAAATTGCAAAAAATTTGAATAAAGCATTGAAATTTCGAATGAATGCCAACACACTTTTCAGATTTAGGACAGTAAGAAATACAATTTTAACACAAATTTCAATTTCAACAATTTTTGAATGATTAAAAGCCTTAATCCAAGCAATCACTAGACCAACTTTGACTTTAATTTTGAAAGTGTTAGAATTGATGAAATCAGCCAAGATTCTGGATTTTAGCAGAAAAATACAGTAAGATCTAGCTCCCAAAATTTCAGAAAAAATGTCGGGGACAATGGCGCTCGGGGTGCACACAGTCCTCACAACTTTTTTCAAAATTTTCAGGGATGAAAGATATTATGATTTTGTTGCGGAATCCAAAGTTACAACCGATTTGGAGGTGTTTTGATCAGTGAAATCATCGGTCAAAGGTTGAATCAAGAGGGTTTTGACACTTAACCACTTAATTTTCAGAATTAAAGCACAAATATGAATTGACAATTTGGAATAGAAGGCTAGATCTGAAACAAGCATTAACAATTAAACATTTCACAAGCTCAATTACTAAAAAGAAAATTTAGGGTTTTTATGCCATTAACCTCTAAAATTTGCAAAAGATCAAACATGGAAATGTAATTAAGGAAGCAAATTTTTCAGATCTAACCATGAATAATCAGAATTAGGATGTTCACATCGGGTTCACCAAAATGTAAAGCAGAAAATCGAACCCCAGGTGTTCCCCTCACTCCAAGGAGAGAGAAAGGAGGTCACTAGGGTTGACAGTTTTCACTTAGGAGAGACTTTACATTCAAAAGAGGGGTTGAAACTCACAAGATCCAATCCCACACAATGCAAGATTGAATTCTAAATGAGTTTCAAGGATTGAGACAGCAAGGATACCCTCTTTTGTAAAGAATGTAGATAGAAGGATTGAACTAGGAGTGCATGTAAAGTAAGAAAGATTCGCTTGTAGACGGAGATAAGGACACGAGATGAAGCTACAGACCTGAAATTAGTATTAAAATATCGAGACGATGCTGTCCTACAAATTTGAGCGAAAGTTGACGGGCCGATGGCACCCGGAGTGCACACGGTCCTCCGAAAAATCTGCGAAACGAAGGGGGATCTATTCGTCTCTGCACAAGGATTCTATATCTTCAATTATAGCTGCGTACCTATAACCTACACACAGAAAAGAGAGGACGATTGGGGGGTTAGGGATTAGGGGTTTGCCTTCAGGTCAAACCCCGATTTTGGAATTAACCAAGAAATGAGAATGCTGTAAATGTAAATGTTTGTAATGTAAACAAGTACTGATACCTTGTTGTAAGAATGTTTGTATTCTTACATACGAAGGTGTAATGAATGTTGTATGTTATATGTTGTAGGTGATCTCCTCTTCAATGGTTGAATCCTTGCCTTGAATGCAACACCTAGCCTTGAATGGAGACTTAGAATGCTCAATTGCTTGAAGGAATGCTTGAATGCTTGAATGTTTGAATGTTTGTTTATCGCTTCTGCCTCTTACCACTACCACCCTTTTTCTGGGAGGGGAAATGTAGTTTATATACTTGTCAATTAGGGTTAGGAGACTGATTTTTTTGACCTTAGGCCGACCTAGAAGTATTATTTTCCAAATTGCAAACTTAAAGACCCGATGCCCAACAAGAGACCGGGCCCAAAATAGGGCCAGGGACCAGGGCGTTGGGCACCATGGTCCCACCTCCCGGGACAGCAGGGTGCAAGGAAGGATCAGGCCAAGGTGCAAAAAGATGTAGTTTTTGGTGTCGTAAACAGGTTTCGGGGTCTCCATTCAGGTTCAACATTGTGCCACCATCGTGAAGACCCAAATGTAGTCGAAATTGCAAGTGTCACAATTTTAGGACGCTACACCATCTTCATTTAGGCTATCATGGCATTCATTTTTCAGGTTCATGCTCTTCAACCATCTACTGCTCACACACCTTTTCTTCTTCATGCTGATCATTCAACTAATTTTCAACAACATAGGGAGCATCATCATTAACTCATGCAATGTCATCACACTCTCTCTTAAACTTGTAATTATCAGCATGCAAAATTTCACCATCTAGCTGCATCTTAGACTTAACATCTTCAAATATGTCAATCCATGCAACCATCTGATCAATATTAGCCAATTTTTTTCTCCTTGGCCAATGAACAACATTAGGTTCATAGACTTGGAAAAATAAGTCTACCCACTCAGAATCTTGAAGCATTAAACTCATAGGAATACTTTGTAATGCCTTCAAAAATCTAGACAACAATGCATAAGGGTGCTCACCCACTTGTGTTTTTATGTCCAGCTGAGTGTTGACATATCTCATTGGGTTCTCAACATAGGAGCTTTGCTCTTGCACTATTTGGGGCTGATAAACTTTCTCATATTGCTGAAAATTATAAGCCGGGACAAGAGGTATACACATGCTTTGAGATGTGCATTCAACACTTGACACATGTTGCTCTTGTGCACACATTGTATCCTCACATGATAGAAAAATGTGAGGACTAGTAGGCTGCTCATGACATACTATATCATAGTTGTATCTCTCCAAAAGAAACCTCATCAATCAATCCCATGAAGACACACTTTGTGCTGCTAAGCATTCATACCAGTCCTTTGCACCATCTTTCAATGATCTTACAAAGAACTTCATGACTATATATTCATTACAAAGCTGATAGTCTTCAACAAACTCATTGAATAACTTGACATGGTGGAGTGCTGACTTAGACTCTTGTGCATGAAACAAAGGCACTTGATCCTTAAACTCAATGGGGAAGGGATGTGGGTACCCTTCAATGTTGCTGAAATTCAAAGGTCTGTTCTGCTTAGGGATGAAAACTCTTCTAGGCTAACCTTCCTCAAGTCACTAATCACTCATTATACTAGGGACAACATTATGACCATACATCTTTCTTGTCTTTACAAGCTTATCATTCAAACTTCACAGTTATACATTTCTTGACACCCTTACAACAAAGTCTTAAGTAAAAAGCAAACATACATAAGACTGAAAAATTAGACTTAAGACTTTTGAATGAACCTATTACAAAGATTGCATACTTCTCCTAATATAAGCATATAGCTAAAAAATGAAACTAAGAAGTATGCAAATTTGAAAACTAACACTTTCCCTTTTACTTAGTGCTGCAACATTGGTTAGGGAAACATTCTCTACAAATGACTTTCATGGAAATACATTTGACTCATGAAATTCAATGTACCTAGAAATGTTGTAGTGGATGCAAATCAACTTTCTCATTGGAAATATTAGTAGATTTGGAGCTACCTCCACATCTTCATTAGGTTATTTGGTAGAGTCGCCACCTCTTTGCAGAGGACAAATATTTGAACAACTGGAACTTCTTCACACGTCAAATTTGCTCCAAAACCAGCACTGCAACACCTCCTTATCATCATATGGCATCATATGGATTCTATCCTCAACTTGTCAGCATACTTCATCATAAGAGCTCAAATCTACTTCATCTCTACAACAAATTCTTTGGTTCTTCTTCAGTTCTTCTTCAAATAATGCACACTAGTGTAGAGATCTCAGAGTCGTCACTCACAACTTGTGAGGTATTATGTAGTAATCATGAAAAATGGAGAGATCTAGACAAAATTTACATTGAAAGATGAATTACAATAGATTCTCCAACAACATTTATGAGAATTGACTCAACTGACAAGGGAAAAACTTAAAAAATCTCAAGACTCTACAAGGTAAAATATTTGGGTCCTATGGTGCAGGAGTATAGATCAACCATAAAATCATAGAAATACATGGAAAACTCTATGCAATATCCCCACTAGAGTCACCATTTTGTTGGTAACTGGGATGGGACAATCTCAACTATATATTGAGCTAATCTTTTCTAACCAAAGATTTTGGACACTTATCCCCAACAGAGTCACCATTTTGTTGGTTCCCAAATGGGTTTACACTGCGAGAGGCATAAACCAAGTTGATTCTTCTAATACTAATGGAGAAGCCAACTCCAACTATTAAAATCCTCAATAACTTCGACCAACTAACAAGGATTCTACAAATCCTTCTACACTTTGTGCTCTGCAAAACCCAGGAGGGTGATCCCTTAGTGAATTTTATGATCTCTGCACCATACTCAAAGATTCACTAAAACAAAGTAGATGATCTCATATGCAGGCTCAACAATAGGGATAATGCTCAAGGATGACAAATCCTTCAGTGATCCTCAACCTAGTTGGAGCATGAGATGGGTAGAACACACAATAATAGACATGACTTGAAAGGTATTCTGATAATCAACAAATTATAGAAAGTTTTCGGTGAGCTTGAACACAAAAATAACATTAAAGACAATTACAAGCTGTGATCACTACCTTACTCTATTGGGTACCTGAATTTACAAGATGTAAAATGAAAATATGACAAAATTTTATCAAATAGCATAGGATCTAAGATAATATTGCCTTACACAATATCTCATTTGCAATCCCAACCCAAACTACTTATTGAAATCCCTACATAATCCCTACCACTCTACAATTCCACTCAAGCATTTAATCGACCACTTAGATCGAAGAATGAACAGGAAATACATACACCACAATAGTGTAACGAATGAAAAAAACCCTTGATTCTACTCATTCAAAATATGATAGAATTATACATTGGAGAAATGGATTTGAATTATATTTTATTGACTTGATCAACTATCTTTTGTCACAAAACAATTTACATATAACTCCTTCAAGAACTTGCACAAAGCTTGACACTAAATGCTTTTCATTGCTGTGTAAATGACTTTACCACATGTTCTTTTCACCTAGACTCACTACTGGAACCAGAAAAGGAACCCTAAAGGAATTAGAAATTAGAATCATAAAGGGACCAAAAAGGAACCCCATCTCATGGCCTTGAAATCCTTTTTATAGAAAGAAGGGAGAAAACAAGCTACGGTCCAGAGGAGACACCTGCCATTAAAAAATGACCGGTCATACATGATTCTGCTACAAAATATTCCTCTGCTACAAAATATCCCAACTGCCTCTCTGATATTATTTATGCCTTTTGTTGTTGCTTGATAAAGATCTGATATGGGCTCATGACATACTGGGTTCATTTTCCAAATTAACAACCACAACAAGAATACAAAACTACCTGTCAGATGCCTCAATCGCAACAAAAACCCCTAACTCTATCGCGAGAGCTCAAACAATCTTCTTTGGTTCTTAAAATTTCTTTGCTCATGATAAAAATGCCTTGGATAAATTAAGATAAGAAGATTTGTCTTTTACCATCTCTCTGTTAGCAGACCAGACTCTATCTACCATTATCTACTCGTGCACGCGAAGAAATGACACCAAACCATATTTGAAAGAAGTTTAAAATTGGATTGTTGATCTTCCCTCATTGGCACATCGCACGATCACCATACTGGTCAATCTGACATTGACCATCACATGTGGTAAGTGGGCCCATCAAAGGTATGATGTGGCACCTCCAACTCGCCACTTACTTCAGTTTGGTCAGCGACCCCACCATTAAATTTTCCTAGCCCACCTAGGACACATGGCATCATCTCGTGATGCAGTGGTCCATAATCCCCTCACATATTTCTTCATGGTGTTGTGAGGGCCGTTGGATTTGTTCGCACTTTACCCACTGTTACGATGATCATCTTCTTAAGCCAGTTAAAAATCAAGCACCTTTTTGTAGAAATTAAAACATCTTCATCCATTTAAGCTCGTTCAGATTGCAGGAACTATTAGTAGTTCAGACTTTACCTGTTGGGAATCGATAGCATAAAATGTCTAAAAGGTCAAACCATCATCTCACCCTGCCCGCTTAGGACACATGGCATCATCTCATGATGTGTGGTCCTTATCTTTCTTGCACCTTTGACCATGGGGAAGTGCATGCCATCAGATCTTTCCTACTTTTTGCCACCGACCGAAATATTAAAACATTAGACTTAAGAAAATATAAGAGGCCAGAAAAAGAATTAATTGCTATGAAAATAACATGCCCCCCTCAATGATAAGCTAACCCTCGACCTTAAGTGAAAAATGGTAATGCGAAAAATAGAACAATCTTAGGGTTTAGATAAAGGGCTTAAACAAAACGCATAAACCCTAAACCTTAAAGGCAGGAACAAAGAACAATGTTAACCCAAAACGATCAGAATTTTGACCAAGGCATGAAGATTTTTGCACAATGATTTTTAGGACTATCACATCCCTCCAAACATTGAGTGATTTCTCTGAAGTAGATGAATTTGTGGCCTTGTTTTTTCCTTTTTCTAAACTCCTTACTATGCTCAAATTGGCCTATAATGAACTAAAAATAGTTCCTTTCAAGGATGTCAGCAAGCTGGATTGAATTTTTCAAGCTTTGAAGACTCAACCTATCCCTTCCGAGGAAGATTGGTCTCCCCTGTAGCAACTTTTTGACAAGATCTTCAAGCCAAAAGCATAAGCTTGGTCAACGAACTAGGATTTTTGGGTATCGGCATCATGTAGGTGAGATTTTCTTGGAAGTTGCCAAGAAATGTAAACTTTAAGTCTTCCCTGCGCCTTATGGGGAGTTAGCTTTTATTTTTTCCCCGGGCCATAGTTATTTTCTGCTCGAAGTTGTTTCCTCTTTGTGTCCATGTGGAAGCACGACTTGTAATGTTTGAGCTCCTTCTTTCCCTTTTCTAGGAAGCCGAGCGGTGTTGACATGTGGTAGTTTTGCTATTTTTTGCTATTTTGGTGGGCCTTCCTCTTCGAGCCCATGTATTTACAAGTTTTTCACCCACACCAGATGACAGTTCTTTGTGAGGTACTATATGCATTTTTATTATGTCCCCAGGATGCTCCCTCTGTTAGGATTGATGATAGTCCCAAAGATACTGAGAGGGGGGGTGAATCAATATCTAACCGGTTTACAGAATATTTAACCTTATTAAGTATTTTGCATTCCAAAATAGTGTACCGGTAAACAAGAATTAATGTAGTAAATATGAATAGTAAAGACAACATAGAAAGCACACCATAACACAAGATGTTTAATGAGGAAACCTGGTGTGGGAAAAACCTCGGTGGGATTTGTGACCCACAATATTCACTCACTGGCCAATGAATGGATATTACTTACAAGAGGGGCCTGCACATGCAGGAAGGCCAACTGCCTAGAGCTCACTGCTCAATTACAAAAGGAAGTCTCATTGACTTACAAAATGGATTATGAGAATCCAATATAATGTACTGCTATAATTCAGCATCTGCTATGCCAGGTTCAGTACCGGTTTAAGCTCATACTATAACCATAAACCCTTATAGAAAATCTGCCTTAATATTTGCTTATCACTTCTACATCCATGCTACCTTTTTTTCATCTATATCAAAGTGATTTACAAGACCTCATACATATATGAGTCTATTACAATATGCATGTCAGCTTACAAAAGATATTACAATTAAATACAAAAGGTTGTTCCTGTTGGCTGGGATGCCAGTGAACATTGTTGTTGTTGCCGGTGAAGTGCCTGCCGGTGCCGGTATCGGTGTCTGTGCCTGCTGGTGGTTGTGCTTGCCGGTTTCCACAATGCTGCAAGGTTGCCAGTAGGTTTCCATCAATGACAACACCTTCAATCACCTTCAATTATCATTGGAGTGTACAATGCCAACACCCTCCTACTGCTATGTTGGAATTGATGCAACCATCAGGCATTGCTGTTTACTAACCTAAGGAGATGGGTTTTTGGTCACCAGTGGCTTGCGGTTTTGGTAGTGGTTGAAGATTCCTTTGTTTTGATCCATCATTAGAAGATTTGATAGCAATTGTGCCAAAAGCTGAATCTTTTCTATTTTATCTTTTGGGAGGCCATTTCATAGTTGCCAACATCATTGCCAACAATGCTTTTGGTTTTAAGCACTCTCTCTGTTTTATCTATTGGGGCTGTTGGCTCAGGCTTATTTAAGAGATGATTTTTTCTTTTCTAAGGGTTTATAAATTTGGAAAAATAATAGTAGACTTACACCTTTAATTTTTAATTATTCTTTTGAGACTCTAATAAAATTGCGGCCTTTGGTCTTTATGCTCATTGTGTTTCTGTGCAATTTTGTAGTTCTATATGACTTCAGAAATATATGCTATAAGACTCTGCAGATTAAACTATGTTTTTATGAACTTGTTATCTAGTGGATGAATGGTATATATTTCTTTATGTCAAATGAGTTGTTGTCTATGTTTCATTTTGAAGTTTCTGGGCATGTAGATTGGTGAATGGGCCTCAAAGATGGATGTTTATGAAGTTTTCTTTGTGTCTTAGTTCCAAAATTATCTCAGCGCATTGCTATAGAGTAGTTTTGACTTAAGTTTTCCTTCAATCCTTTTTCACCCATACATATGAAGAGCTGACTTCTAAAATCGTGGAGGTCACTCAATGAATACGCACAGGTCCCCTATTACTAAGTTTCCCATAAGGCTGTATTTATAAAAGCAATTTTATCGATCAACACTTCTATCTTGGCCATTGATTGTGAATCAATCTGAGCCACTCAATTGTAACGAGAGCACTATATAAGGTTCCACTCTTTCATTTGTAAAGGTTAATAGTTAGTAGATTAGTATAGCAGATAGAAGTTAGATAGAAAGCAAATAGTTAGAGTAGAGTAGGAAGAGAAGGCAATGATTGTTGCCAAGAATTTGTTATAAGAAGTATGTAAACTTTATTA
Source organism: Cryptomeria japonica (assembly GCF_030272615.1). NCBI lineage: Eukaryota > Viridiplantae > Streptophyta > Pinopsida > Cupressales > Cupressaceae > Cryptomeria > Cryptomeria japonica. The sequence goes on along the minus strand of NC_081408.1, from coordinate 274,109,993 downwards.
AAGATATTGTGAAATTTATATGTTGATTCAACAATTTGCATGGTCTCTACTTCACATTTAATTTTCATGTTGTTTAGATGAATGGAATAACTTTTTGTATGATTAATGGTGAAATTCATACATCCATACTACTAACACCTTACTGATGGTAAAGTGCCTTACATAGTCAACTAGATGCATCTTAGCCAAAGCTTAACTTCAATTATCTCTCTTTCATTGATATTCCTCACCTTGAAGGTATCTATTCTTGTAGTGTTGATTTGAAAATCATAAATCTATCCTTAGAAGATTTCACTAGCCTTGTGGAGATGTTCACTTCATGTCAAAGAAAAGCTTAGTTGAGTTTCATAAAAGATTATCCACTTCTCTTACATTCCTAGGATTATATTAGCATTCTCAACCCTTATCATTTTGCTATTTTTTAATCATGTTAATTCCCACACTCTAGTGACATGCAAAACATTCAAGCATTCAACGTGAGTCCACCTTGTGATTTCAACAATATCACATTAAACAAAGTCTTTCCAAGAGAATGTCAAGAATTTACATTTGAGAACCTTAGAGTCATCCCATTTGATCACAAAGCTTAGAATTTGGGGATTCTTTGTTCAAGAGATGATAGAATACTTAGTATTTTATTCTGTTTTGCATAGTGTATAAAAATACCTTCAATAATTTGATAGTTGTTGGATCATGGTTCACCATTTGATGCATGCTCTTGTTCTTTCCATATGACCACTTGTGTTCTTGTAATAACATTATGAGATTGAGATTAGTGGTTGAGACATTTTTACTATCAAGGTCTCTTCAACTAGTTGACTTGGGAGATTTTTGTGTTATTACTAACCCCTTTGTTATGTGTCTTTTAGATTTGTTGTCTATCTTATTTTGTGTATCTTTGCATGTAATTGTACAAGTTAAGATCTTAATAATGGGGGCTTATTTCTTCAAAATTAGTGATGTCTTATCTCTTTATGAGCTCGCTCCTAGTTTCTCATATGCCTATCTCTCTCTTCTTAATCTTTCTACTTTACCATGAGTAATTTCATAGGCTCAGACTCCTTCTAAAGTGGGGGCTAAATGTAACATCCTAAATTTTAACCCTACACAATTTACACCACCTTTTTTGTGCCCCTACTTTAGCCTGTCCCACTTTAGTTCCCCTCTAGGTCTGTTTTAGCCCCTTTTACCTCAAATCTAATGTCACCTAGCTTCACGATAGAGGGGACCCCATCTTGGGATTGTGCATTGGTAATTGTCTGCTTGTTTGCCTTATTTTGGGAGGACAAGAGCACTTGGAGTACCCTTGTCTAGACCAAGGTGCTATGGGAATCATGATTATCATTAAATAGGCCCTATTTCAAATATGTTGGTGCACTTTCTCTTCCCAATTGATATTGGTCCCTGTGCCTCAATTTGACTATTGGAGGTTGGCCTAATCAATAAATTTCCTAGGGAACCCTATATAGAGGTATTATTTCAATTAATTTTTATAACACATACTCACCCATAATTCATACATTCATTAAGCCTTCATCCTAAAGTATTATCAAGCATTCAAGGTAGTTTCTCATCCCACCATATCCTTGGAGCATATCACATCAATTTTGATGCAGGCATATGTTCATGTTGGAGTTTTCTATGTGTTTTCATTTTGTTGCATGAATACTTGTGATCAAATCTAAAGGGCATTGCATCATCATCCTTTATGAATCATTGCATATTTGAGGTATATTATTCAACATTTACTTTAGAATTTCCATTTCATATTTCAATTAAATCTAAATTAAGGTTTGACCTAGATGACATCCATCAACAAACCCTATTCCTTTTTTTCTATGTGCAAGAAATCAAATCAAGAGCCACGAGCAACGAATTCAATAGAGTAGATGAAAACAATTAGATCCAACTTTTAAAGGCACAAAAAGTGAAGGATCATGTCGTCCCACACCTTTTAGTCTTGGGAATTTTCGACGAGCTTTTGACAAGATATTTTTTTGTGTTATTTTGATTTAGAAAAGATTCAATTTATCTACATTCGCAACTCATAGGAACAGGTCATCCACATCTCCTGGTCTTGACAAATTTTCCTAAATTTTATGTCATAGGTTCTGATTTGTTTCCTATCAGATTCAAATCTACAACTCTACATCATATCTAGAATTAAACTGTTACAATTATTTTATGTCAAATTCTCATTGTTTATCTTAGATCTAGCATTTCATTTCAAATGTAATTCAAATTCAATTTCAACTCAAACAAGGAGGGATTAATTTGTTATGTAATTAGTCCTTTTAGAGTTGGATCAATCAAATTCAATCTTCTCCTAATGTGAGATGAACCTATGAAATTAGTGGCTTTATTAATCTTATTTTTGAAGTCCTAATTTTACCACTCCATAGAAACCTTGGGCTTGATCATCAAATTGAGTAATCCACACTAGGATTGGAAGGAAAGATGCCGACAAGAAGGATGACAACAATGACCAATGTCACTGGAAGATTGGAAGAGGTGATGGAGATGATGGGTGCCATGAAGAATCAACTATATGTCATGGAAGAAAATTTGAGAAGGGTTATAAATCATAGGTTGAAAGAGGAGAGTGATGAGGAAGAGATGAAGATACAAGAGCACAATGCGAAAAGTTAGGAGGAAGAAGAATCTATTAAACCAATATGATGAAGGCAATTGCCAAGATTGGGAAAAGGCCAAGGTAAAAAATCCTTGTTATGATAGAAGCTTGAATCTTGAAGAGATGATTGATTCAAAATTTAAAATGGAGAAATACTTCAATTTTGAAGAGATTAAAGACCTAGAGTGAGTAAAGTTTTCCAAAACCAAGCTAAAGGGACATGCTGCCATATGGTGGAAAGAGGTACAGTTGGACCAAAATTGGAGATGGAAGGACAAGAACATGAAATGGGATAGTATGGTGATGAATTTGAAGGGCCAATTCATATCAAATGACTAAGAATTAGAGTTTCTAAAGAAGCTTCAAAATTTGTAATAGAGAGAGAAGATGGTGGAAAACAATGAATAATTCCACACAATGATCATTACAACAAGACATATTGAATCCAAAAGAGAGAAGGTGGAGAGATAAATTAATGGTCCGTGAGCTAACATTCAAGAAGAAATGAGTCTAGTCTAGATGACCACCATTGAGGAAGCCTACCAATTTACATTATGGGTGGAAGAAAAGTTGGCGAAGAGGGTAGAAAAAATGTTGAGTAATAGAAATCAGAGAGATGCAGAGAGATGGAAACAATGCATTGAGGGAAGGCTATACTTTTAAATACAAGAAGAGGCCTTGATCAGAGGAAAAAGAGGAAGCCCAGGGAAGATTCATACCATTAACAAAGAGAAAATGAGGATTATCATTGGGATAGGGAATACTGGAGAGTAGATGAAACAATTGATAGAGGAAAATTCTAGGGAACATGCTTCAAATGTGATGAAGCTAGACATCAAGCCTTTGAATGCCATCAAGGAAGTGCTAGGAATCTGAGAGATTTTATAGGGAGGTGCACCTATGTAGAAGATGAAAGGGATATATACTTTGGGTCTACAGGAAATCCAAAAAAGGGTGAATATGTTGTTCACCAAAAGTGATAACCCAAGAACACCTGCAATCCTTCTATGAAATGGCCAATTTCAGTCTACAAAACACATCAGGGCTTGGACAACATAACATAGGACCCTAATTGATCCTCCTACACTTCAGGTTCTACTAGACCTAGGGGGGGACACCCTTTGATGCTTTGAATATATCAATTACAAACACAAAAATGCATCAAATATAAGCAGATAGATCATTTCACAAGCTCAACAGGTTAGGAAACACTACAGATTGGCTAGATCTGTACAAACAATAAGATGAAATAGAGCTCAGAAAGAATGGAACACAAACCACTAAACATAAAGGGAAATAGATTTATCTTTTAAAATGTATATTTGAAACCATTCTCAAATCTATCAAAGACCAGTGCCTTGTTCATTGGGTAGTAGAGTCACACACAGAACTACAAATATAAATCATAGATGCAATAACAAGATACTCATGCATAAATACCTTATATTAATGCACTATTTGATTCATTAACAAATTTATCAGATCTGGATACATATTTCATCATTTATGACTGACTACAGAATTTAAAACCTTCACTAAAGGATACCTATAAACAGCCACAACAATCTCCTTGAAATTGACAAATTTCATCCTCCTTGAGGATTCAATTTATGATACTGAAATACATACCTAGAGACAATACTGTGTGGAATTTACTCATGCCTGACACAAGTAAGACCTGCAACTAAAACCACATTTATAACACTGCACTGCAACCCCTATACCCTGGAACAAACCATAGAACTTTACACATCTGGGTCAAGAAATTTCAAAAATGGAAGCCATGAAAACTAGAGAATTCTCATAGAATTCTGGAACCTTTACAAATGAGAAGAATTGAGAATAAGAAGAGGAGGGAAAGATTAGATCTGCAACCGAAATCGCCAAGTGTCTATTTTCTCTAATTGAAATTCTTTACCTTCTTCTTTCCCATGGAAACTGCTCTTGAAATATCCCATATTTGTTAAAATTAACTACCTGATTGGATTACTCACTCCGAGAGATTTCCGGAAACATATAGTACTTCATACTTTGGCCAAAAATACAGCCCTGGGCGAATTAATCATTTGTGTGCACATCATTTAAAATTTTCATTTATTCATATAGTCTGAACTATATAATTAACATGGATTTAACTTTGATTTTTTCTCTGATTGTGCCCTGATGCCTTGCCACGTAGAGAAAGGATTATTGGCTGCCTTGCAAATTTGGAATTACACCTGCCGACATTTGCATTGAAAACTTATAATGCCTCATTTGTTAACTACCAATTTGCAATTTGGTTTAATAAATGTGCCTTTGTATTTCAACTGCACAGGAGATGGATTTTATCATCATCACTCTTATAACATGTTTCAAAAAATCAAAATCCAAACTTAGATACTTTAAAAATCTCTCAGTGAACAAAGTCGCCAATAAAATAATAAGGCACAGGCATGAGCCAGGTCGGGCCCCAAAGTGGGTCCGACTAAATTTTTTTTCATTTTCATGCAACTGACCTCTGAAATGCTTCATGAACCTTAAACACACCTCTGGAAATGATCGGCATCATTTTTGGATCATCAGACTGAATTTTGCAACCTTCAGGCAATTACGCCACATTTTCGCATTTAATCGCGAAGACTTATTTTTCAAAGTGGTCAAAACACCTTTCTGGAGCTCGCCATCTAACAGGCGTGTACTCTAATATGAAAGAATGAAATCTACCAAACGGTTTCTCAAGATGAGTCCCGAGTGAAGAGATATTAATTGGCAAAAATGGCCAACTAGCTTTGTCGACACTGCGGACCTGATGAAGTCAATGTTCTGGCAACACATAATGCCTTTCTCAAAAATATCAAATGACCTTCGTAGGCCCTCAAATTTGAAACATAGGTACCTTGAAGTACATATTAAAACTTAGAATTCTTATTTTGATCACAAGACTGACAGGATGCAAATGGTGTGCTCATGAAAATGGCTACATTAACTGATATAACACTGAAAGTACGAATCACTGAAAACGATGGCTAAATGAACGCTTTTGAAAACCGATCAAACAGATTGGCAGAGGCTTGAAATTTGAAACATAGCTTTTCATTTATACCAAAATTATCTTGGAAAAAAAATTCTGGCATAACACTCAGTGAGGCAACTTTTACACTTACGCGAAACAGGGTTCTGACTAGCTGTCGAAACAAGGACTAGTCAAACCACACAAACTAAAAATGGATTGATCTTCAAAAAATAAGCAAATGGATTCATTAAGACTTGAAAATTTGTAGGATTACTCACATTTATGCATATAATTGAATCTATTTTGAGTTTCTTCATGACAATCAACAGGGAAAAAGATATAATTTCTCAAAGTAGGCTACTCAATAAAATCTGCATTTGTGCCTAAAATGCACTTTCAGCTCACCCCTCAAAATGGGTACCTAGAAAACTTATCGGAACTGAATTCTGAAAGTTGCACATCACTAAATAGGACAAATGAAAGGTGTGGGACATGAATCCCGAGCCTTACTCTCTGAAAATCAACTGGCCCCACTTTCCCTCTCTCTAACTAGGCCATTCAAACTGACTTATTTAGATACTTTTCTGACATGCAGAGCAAAATTTTGAATTGGGCCTCTAAACTTGACTCAAATTTAATGAGTCCCAATAGAATAATTGGTCATGAGAAGAGCCCTATTGCACATAGAATCCATGGATTAACTAGCATTGAGATTGAGCTTGTTTTGAACTAGATGCAAGTCAACATGCAAGTCTTGTAAGGTTATCATCGACAATGACAACATGAATAATTTGATTTCTAAGGAGATGGTATAGAAGTTGAAATGGAAGAGGATTAAGAACCTAGACCCATATTAGATTATCTATTTACAATATGATCTTAAAATTTTGGTAAGTAAACAATGCCTTGTCAATTTCCACATTGGTTCATATAAGGATGAAGTATTGTGTGATATCATGCTAATGGATTCTTATCATTAGTTTGTTGGGAAGACCTTGACAATATGACAAGAGGGCTATACATGATAGAAGGAAGAACAACTGCACCATAACCAAGGATGGAAAAAGAGTTATCCTAATTCCCTTGGAGGTAGAATAGAAGGAGGTGGTGTGTGGTGGTGCAAGGGTATTCCTAATGAATGAAAATAAGTTCTTGGATGGACTAAAGTATGAGAATAATTGCTTTGCACTCATTATATGGGAATGCAACCATGGGAATGTTGGAAATGTTAGTGTAACAAGGAAGGAGATAACACTTGAAGAAGAAGCAAAAATACTCAAAGAGTTCCAAGATATTGTGTTAGAGAATGTTTTGGAGGGACTACCACTAGTCTAGAGTATTGGGCATCATATAGGCCTAATACCAGGAGAAAGTTTGACTAACAAAGTGGCACACTGAATGACACAAGTGGAGAATGCAGATTTGAACATACAAGTGTGTGAATTTCTAGAGAAATCTTTAATCTAGGAAATATTGAATCCATATGTAGTATCTGTTGGATATTGTTGAGATGTTTGATGGAATAGTATTTTGTCATTGATGTCAACATATTCTTCTATGTGTTCCACTTGTTGTCAGTATTTTGAGTATTAGGAGTTTTTCCTTGCAATCCCTAATTTTTTTAAGGTTTTTAGAGTTATATTTGTTTCTAAGGGTTGAAGTTCTGAGGGTTCAGGGTTTTGTAATTTTAATTTTTCATTATGTAGGCCTTTCATTTATGTTTCCTCGTTACCTTTCTCCACTTAAGTGGAAGGGTCAATCTGTCATTAGAAGGGGGCCCCTTTTAAAGTCTTGGCCTAGGTGGGTTATAATATTTTATTGACTTGTCACCTTTTTCCTAAGTTTTATTTCCCTTTTATTTGTCTGCTGGGTTTCGTAATGCTCGTGCAAGTTCCTGTTGATCCGATGGTTATCGCTAGTTCGCAATGCAAAGGTGCATGAAGGTTACCCTTTGTGAAACAATGACAAACCATGTGTGGACAAAACAAAATAAAGATCGCTCATCTTAAAAAAGATCAGATGACTGTCACTGGTTCGCTATGCGAAATGGCACAAAAGTTACCCTTCGCGAAACAACAACAAAGTGGTGGGCCTGACAGGTAAGTGGCTCCCGAGTTAGAGATTGAGCAGGTTGGAGATGATGAGATGAATTTCACTGGTTCGCTATTTGAAGGTGCATGAAGGTTACCCTTCACGAAACAACGACCAATGAGCTGGCTGTCCGGTGGCAGATGAAGGGGCTGTTACGTGGTAGGTTAGGTGGCAAGACAGCTGGATGTGCGGATGAAGTAGAGGGTGATCTGTTGAAAGGATGCGTGGCTCCAAATGGATTTTCAATCGGTCCGTTTAATAAAGTAGCAGTGTTGATGGAATTCCTGGTTTGGTGAGACACGTGGTGGTTAGAATGTGGAGCCTGACAGATTTCTTGATCAAATAAGTGACAGACACGTGGAGACATCTGGCGGAAGTGTGCAGGCGAGTGGATTTACATAAGGGGCCCACTTTGAAGGCTAAGGTAGTTAATGACCAGGCACGTTTGAAGATGATCAATAGTTGTCGCTGATTTGCAATGTGAAGGTGCATGAAGGTTACCCTTTGCAAAACAACGACAAACCACTAGTGGTGGCAGTTAAAGTCAATTGTAAAGACAAATGGTTACGATGGAGAATAAAGATCGAGTAGTTAGTTGTTGATCTGATGGATGTCACTGTGTCGCAAAGGGAAGTAGCACGAAAGTTACCCTTCACGAAACAACAAAAAAGGTGGTGGGACCCATTCTAAAATGGACGACTCGGGTAAGGTAAAGGACATTCAAGTTTTACATGATCTCACGACTGTTGCTAAACCGCTATGAGGAGAAGCTTGATTCTTAAGCACCACGAACTAGTGACAAAAGACAAAACACGAGAAATTTTGCTATCCGTTGGAGCCAATTTTCGAAATCGAGTTATGAATTAATTGCCAAAGCATGTAGCTTAATTGACTCTAATCAATGCTCAGTTGCCGTAATAATCCTTACATGAGTTGAATCTTTTTGCATGTGTTCAAGGAATCTTGTAGAAGAACCAGTACATAGGGCAAAATTTCTCAGGCAACAAGTAAGTTTCTTGCAATTGTTTAACAATTATAGTTTGCTTGGTGTCGCTGGATGTTTGAATTTCCAAAGAGTCTATTTGAAATTCCATTGAAATAAGTATAATATTGAGATGGCACCGTGAAGAGAATTTAGAGGGAAGGTTGATTATCAAGAGAGAGCCATTTGTGATGATTTTCTAGAGAAATTAACTCAGTCCACTAATAGTTTAGCTAAAATAAAGGAATTGGTGCCTAAGTCTCCTCGCTTGAGAATTGGCGATGGTCTATATGATAAAGGGAACTGGTTGAGAGATGCCTAGATAGGAATGGAGGACTTGGGACTCTTCAAAGTGGGGTTCAGTTAGTGAAATTCCCCTGCTCCAATTAATAGCATATGGGAGCTAGATGTTGGGAAGCTTATAGTCCCTGGGGTTTTCATGGATGTAGACCTGTTAATCCAAATTGCAAAAAATTATGATCCCAATACTAGGATTGTGAGGAATGTAAATGGTGGGTGTCTAATTGAAATAACTGATGATGAGTTTGGGAGAGTTTTCCGACTTAGTGAGGTGTCAAATTATTTGGAGCCTATCAATTTTGAAATGCTGGTGAAGGCCCATGAGGCACAGAGTGTTCACCTCAGAAATGACCCCTTGAAGGAATTCTTTGCTATAATAAGAGGACTGACAGTAGTAGGCCCGAGAACCATGGAACCTTTCTCCTTAAATTTATTTACTTTGAAGGCTAAGGGAATGTATTGGTCCTTATGTCAAATTCTTGGGGAAGATGTGAAAACTACCATGCCAACCCACTATATGCTCATGATAGCACATATTTTGAACCCATCGCTGGTAGTGACTTTTGATTTTGCACCTTATCTCATTGATGCCATTCATGAGGGATTGATAGGGATAAAGAATGCTAAGGTGGATAGACCTTTTGGATGGTATTCTCTCCTCATGCACATGTTTTTATTCAAAGGTGCTGAATATTTTGCTAGTGAAATGGACTTGCTCAAGGAAAAGGATGGAGAGGAGATGCCTATTCAGTTATGGAGCACAATTTTGTCTTGGGATAGAGAAGACACAATTTACTTAAAGTTTGATAGATGTTTTTCATCTAGGCTTAGAATCCTTTTGTACCCACAAAACTCTAGGATTCCTAAAGCTCTCCTTGAATTCCTTAGGCCTAAAGAATTTGCTGAAGACATCAAAATTGTACACAACTGGGGTGCTATATATTTGTACCCAGTCTCCACTGTGTTCAGAGTTTATGGTTTTAGAGGAACCCCATATCTGTTGCCCTATCAAGTTCCTTTGAAGATAGGAATTGTTGAGGTCTTGAGACAAATTGGAGGCCTGCAGGAAGAAGAATTTGTTTGGTCTCGGGGACAACTGAGAGGGGGGGGTGAGTCAGTTGTCAAACAAATTTAAACAAAAAACAACTTAACCAACTTTAATGCTTAATACTGGTAAACTGGTCTTTTATGTTGGTAGACAGTTTTATCAGTTAATTGTAGTACCGGTAAAGATTAGTGCATGAAATAGAAACACAATAACATCCACAACACATAACACCAATATTTGTATGTGGAAACCTTGTAAGGGGAAAAACCACGGTGGGAAACCTTACCCACAATTAGATGATACTACTGCAGATAGTATGTGTACACAAATGGGGTTTGCACATGTAGAAAGGCCAAGCGCCTAGAGCTCACTGCTCAAACACAAATAGGAGTCACACTGACTATAATTGGATGGTTAAATCCAATAAGGATGTACAACTCAAATTAGCATCTCTCTATGATGGATTCAGTACCGGTGTAGTTCTGATTGTCTTCACAAAAACCCTCCTTCAACCTTCAAATGATTTCTGCATGTATAGCTCTGCTTATTCTCACATATACCTTCACACAATTCTTTTTTGCATTCGACATTTGATCTTACAAATAAGATCTTACATTTATACCATAACCTAAGACCAATTTTAGTAGGTCGGCTCTAAAGGATATTACAATAAAATCATTTTACAAATAAAACAATGTTCGATGCAATAACCGATTCAACATGTCAGCTCAATGCAATTACAACATTAATAAATCCCTTCCATAGTGTGTTGCGCTGATCTAGAATAGATTAGCCTGTCGGTGCTTATTCTGGACCTATTTACCGGTAACAACAAATATGCAAATATGAATGTGCCAGTGAACAATCTCCAAGACAAGGTGTCCAAAAAATGTCTTCAACATAACTAGTTGTTTTCCATATCATTCCAAGTGCCGGTGAACATTATATTCTGCCGGTGCCAGATACCGGTGACTGTGCATAAGTCACTTGCTTGCCGGTGAACATTGCCAATTCTCCAAAGTGCCAGAGTTGATAAGTGTTAGTAGGTGTTGACATCAATGACCAAACCATACCAAAATACCAACAAAATTGACTAATAAGGGGAACGGAACAATTTTCCCAACTGTTACCCTAGCACATCAGTTTGTAATCACCAAGGGTGGTTGGACACATTTTGATGATTTCTTTCAGCCATATAGGTTATCTACTATAGTGGTGAGGTTTGCTAATCTAGAGGATTTATTTAATAGTATGTTTAAGAAGAGGGCTAGATGTGTAGGTAAGGCCCACCAGTTTCAATTCCCTAAGGATTTAATAAGGAATAAGTTCAATTTAGATGAGCAAGAAGTCAGGAAGGAAAAATGAATAGCCTTCAAGTAAACCTTGGATTTCATTCACCATTTTGACAACAGTTATGATCCCTTGGTTAGCTTTCATCCTTTTGAAGAAAAGATCAAGTTTTGGGTAGTTTATTTTGAGGATTTAATGCAAATCTTGAAGGAGAAGAAGGAGGCTATGATGAAAGCTAATCCTGAAAAGGCTAAACTGGTTTCAGCCAAGCCTGCCTATGCCAAGGTGATTCCCCCAGGTGAATATGTAATGCATAAAAGGTCAAAATATAGTGTACTAATGCTGATAAGAGATGATCCTTATACTTCAAAATAAAAAAAGGGTAATAGAAGATGTGGTTGAGGTCCAAGATTCCCCTAAAAGGAAGAGGGTAGGGAAGGAAGTGAAGAAAAGTGAGCTTTTGTATTCTCCTTCTCAATACCCAATACATATAGGAGATGATCAAGCAGTAGAAGAGCAATTGTTGCAATTAGGAAGTCTTGGGGAAATTGCTCACACATATGAAGAGTTTCAAGAAGGAATGCCGAAGGAACCAACAAGTGCCCAAATGGACTTGACTGTAGAGGAATTTATAGGTAAAGAACTGGACCCTATCATTAAGCAGGCCAGTGAGGAGTTTCTGGCAGATGATAGTTTTGTCAAAATAGGATCCTTTTTGCAGTTTGTTTGGAGAAAAAATATAGAACAATTCAAGGCAAGATGTGAGAAGAGGAAAAATGAATGTCCTCACAAAGATACATCTGCAGTTGAGGTAGATGTAAAGCAAGAAATGTTGACAAAATTTGAGACCATTACCCCAGAGAAAGGAAGGAAGATGATTGCAGAAGCTGGAGTATTGATTCTCCCTAAATGGGATATAGCAGATGCATTAATTCTTGAAGTAGTAAGGAAGGAAAAAAATCCCCTGGAAGGAGTGACCTATAATAATAATAATCATGCTGCCTTAGTCATGTGGTCATTAAGAAGGGAGGAGAGAAAAAAGAGGAAAGACTCCTCAGAAGCCAGCTATTCTGGAGGCATGATTCTGAAGAGAGTGAAGGACACAGGGGTAGTGGAGGCTGCTAGTACAATTTTGAAATCCACAAAATTCAATATGGCTGTAGTTGAGAAAGAGGCCAAGGAAAAGGCTGATCTCTAGGTAAAGTAGGAGTTAATCCTAATAGCCTATAATGAGTCTAAAATTGAAATAGCTCAAAAGGATAGTACAATTACAAAATTGAAGAATCAAATAGCAGGGCAACATCAAAAAGGTGAATCTTCTACCTTGGTGATTGCCTCCTCTCTAGCCAAACCTCCATCTACTATTCCAATAATTGAGTTTCCCCCTTCCCCTATGACTCTCGGTTTCCAATCTACTAAGACTATCCAGGATGAAATGGAAAAATTGAAGCAGGCTCAGGCCATGTTTGCAAGTAAATATGAGGAGAAGACCAGGGGCACAATTTTGAAGTTTGCTGACACAGTTGGGGCTTCTATTGTGTATATATATATGAAAAGAGTTTTGAGCATGTTGACTACTTTAAAGGAGGACAAGGCTATTCTGGAGCCAATTTTGAATAAATGGATGGCTAGGGAGGTGGATTTGGAACTTATGTGCTCATCCCATGAAGAGGCAGATGCTGATGCCACTATTAAATCCACTTGTGAGTTGGTAAAAGGTATGTCTAGGTTGGCAGAGGGAAGAGTTGGTTTAGAAAGAAAAGAAAACCTGTATAGAAAAGAGTATGCTGAATAGAAGTTTGAATTATTTCCTGGGGGTTTTATTAGCACTAACAAGTTGAAAGATGAAGAGGTGTGGCTTGGTGAGTTAGGCCATAAATTATCACAACGGATAAATGATGTCATCAATTAAGATGATACATCTTTATTCATTTGAACAATCGAGGAAATTGAAAAGATAAAGTCACATTATAATTTTCTGGAAACTGAAGTTAAGCAGTTAAGGAATACATGGAAAAGATTAAATAAGTTGAAGAAGAAAGTTGTTAGCTTCTCTTGGCCTAGTGATGACGTGTTCAAAGAATGGAAAGATAAATATGTGATGCAAGAAGCAGAGGCTTAAGAATAGTCAATTGATGCTGCAACATTGTAACAAACCTCAGGAAAGCTGGAAGTGGTTAGCTCTTGTAACTATTTGTTTTAGGCTAATCAGATTTATGAGGAATTAAAGACACTTGGCACTTGACCTATGAATACTGAGAGGTCTTTTGGCCTTTATCCAGCTGGTTAACTAATTGGTGTTCCTCATGTTTCCTTTAGTAAGAATTGTAACCCTCTTTTGAGAGGGAATTATGGTTATAACAAATTCTTCTAGGAAAGTCTAAAGCTTGTTGCATCCATATCTCTATAAATGGACACCAGGACTATTCTAGGAAATCTTCACAAGAATTATGTAAGAAAACTCTGGCAAAATGTATTAGGTTTTGTCTAGTTTTTGGAAAATCATTCTTGAGTTGTGTAGAATTTGATGGAAAGTATTAATATACAGACCGAAGCATTTTAAGTCTTAATTCCTGTTGTCTTCATGTCTTTATGATTAGCTACCATTTTGATTAAATGATTTATGATTGTTTAATTGAATGATTTGTAAGGCAATTTACGAGAATGAGTTTAGGTTGTTCCCTCAAGGAGGGAAATTAGATATACTTAAACCCTTTTCATTGGTAACTAGTGATTCGGTGAACTCACAATACTGGTTCCCACTTTTTGACCAACTTTGACACTTATATGAATATTTTGAAAAAAACCTTCACTTTCCGACACCTATAACTTTTAAACCGTTAAGAATTTGAAGATGATATAAACTAGTGATTTTTAACATCTTGTTTGTAGATTCTAAATATATTTTTTTCAAATTTGTTTGAATAAAATTTAATTGATTTTTCCATCTCCCTCAAAAAGTAGTTTTTTACAGCAAACAACATTTTTTAAGAGTGATGTGTATCCCGAAATGTATAATTTTTTTTCTATAAATGATAAAAACTTAATTCTTTTGAATTTTGGTTTGTAACATCAATACCCAGGGCATGCAGTTGGTTTGATAGTGATATGTTGAATATTTTTCATTTTATTAAGTTTTGAAGTTTGACTAATTATAATTTAGATATAGGTGTACGTTTGAACACATAAATTGTTCTATATATATCAAAATTCAATTTTATTTTTTTTGTTAGAAAGAAAACATCAATACCTAGTGCATAGATATTTTTCAGAATTTTTTTAACTTAGTTTACTATTTTTCCCAATGCATTGAACAAAGAAGTTCATGTTCGGTGAAAAACCTACATTCATAAGAAATAAAATAAAAATATATTAATGAAATTAAATATATTAATTGTTATACTATTTGGAAATCTTATAATAAGGACTAAATACTTTAAAAAAAAAAACTTTTAAATGAATTAATTTGAGCCCCCAAAAGCTAATGTAAAATTGTTTTTTTATCAGCATTTGATAGATGCAAAGGAGAATCCATTGCAAGTATGATTTAGAAGTAGAAAGGTTCTATCCAAGAAATTTTGAGCTAAGAGCCTTTGATTTAACTCTCTTCAATTAATTAATTAAAATGGGACCTCTTAAAGCTTAAATCAATATATTTTTTTAAAAATGTATGATTTCAGAAAAAATCAGGTCGTACCAAAAAGTGGGAACCAGCTTTGTGAGTCTAGCTTCTTACTTGAGTTCGATGATTGGATTTATGCACATGGTGAGAGTTTATGTATGTTAGGTGTATGTAGATTTGGTTAAATAAATGTAATGGCATGTATGTGAAATCTTTTCTGTCAGTTTTTGCCCAATTCTGAGTGACTTTGAAGCCTAAATAAGGCACTGGTATAGCTTGTTAAGGTTCATGATTTTCTTGATGATCAATGAAAATGAATACAAGTATTTCTTTTACGTCCAGTTATGTCTAAAGGTGTAGGGTTTGCAGGAGTTGACACTGGTCTTCTGTAAATTTTTAATTGCATAAAGTGATCTAAGAGGTATACCCACCTAAGCTTAAGTTTAAGCTTGAAGTGAAGAAGGTTTTTGTATAAATCTTGTTAAATGTTGTCTTTTGTTTTTGTTTCATGTTGTTTCTCTCCATAAGTGATAGAGGTTTGAAAATACTAGTAGAGAAAACAAAGCAATTAGAAATTGAGAACAACACCACTGTTGCAGCCATATTAAATGAGTTGGTTTGGCCAGTGTGTTGTAGTTGAGATGATGCAGTTTGATGGGTTTTGAGATACCTATCTCTAGTTGATTCAACATATGATTTTGTGGTCCACATGATGATTTGATTGTAGGTCCCGAGGACAACTGAGAGGGGGGGGGGGTGAATCAGTTGTCTAATAAATTCAAACCAAAATCTTATTAACCAACTTATTGCTTGATACCGGTAAGATAGTTAATTGTGCCAGTAAACAATGCTAATAGGAAATGCTGTACCGGTAAGATTTAATGCATGAAACATAAGCACAAAGTCAACCAAAACACATGACACAAATATTTGTATGTGGAAACCCTGTAAGGGGAAAAACCATGGTGGGAAACCTTACCCACAATCAGATGATACTACTGCAGATAGTAAGTGTACAAGAGGGTTCTGCACATGTAGAAAGGCCAATAGCCTAGAGCTCACTACTCAAACACAAATGGGAGTCACACTGACTACAGTTGGATGGTTAAATCCAATGAGAATGTACTGCACAAAATAGCATCTTCATATGCTGGATTCAGTACCGATGTAATGCTGATATGCTTTTACAAAAGCCTAGCTTCACCTTCAAATGATGTCTTCGTGTATACCTCTACTTAATCTCGCATATACCTTCTTATAATTATTTTTCACATTCCACACTTGATCTTACAAATAAGATCTTACATTTATACCATACCCTAAGACCAATTTTAGTAGGTCGGCTCTACAAGATATTACAATAAAACATTTTACAAATAATACAATATCCGATGCAATAACTGATTGAACATGTCAGCTTAATGCATTTACAACAATAATAAATCATCTCCATAGCGTGCCATGCTAATTTGGAAAAGATAAACCTGCCGGTGTAACCCTAGCTAACCTGGACCTATTTGCCGGTAAAGGCAAATATGCAAATAAGAATATACCAATGATAATAATTCAAGGAAAAGTGTCCACATGATGTCTTCAACATTACCAAGTGTCTTCCATGTCATTGCATGTACCGGTGTACATTATATCCTGCCGGTTAACCATATACCGGTGATTGTTGAACAGTTTACTGATTGCCGGTGAATGTTGCTAGATCTCCAAAGTAGGTGTATTTAGCAGGTGTTGACATCAATGACAAAACCATACCAAAATACCAACAATCTCCCCCTTTGGCATTGATGGCAACACAAGATGGAAAAACCATCAAAGTGCCAAAATAGAAATGCCAAGTACAAAAACCAATTCTCCCCCTGGGAGTAATATGTGTTTACCCAAAGATTTATTTTCAATATCAATCCCTCATACCAATCTCTCCTCAAAAAGATAATGCATTTTTCCATATATCTCTCCCTAATGTTTTTCCATATATCTCTCCCCCTTTGACATCAAATGCCAAAGTCACAAAAAGGTCAAGTTCATGCAAAATACCAATCAATTCAATATACCAACTACTCCCCCTGAGAAGTAGCTTTCTCATCAAATACCGGAATAAAAGATTTGTCCATTTAATTCTGTCGGTTGATGACAATCATCAACTGTCTAAGTCTCTACCGGTGGAGGTAAGACTCCGAGCTGATCTCTGAGATACTCAAAAGTTTCCTTAGGCAAAGGTTTTGTAAAAATATCTGCAAGCTGTTCTTTAGTATTCACATAAACCAGTTTTATTTCCTTTTCTTCAACTTTTTCCCTTAGAAAATTCAGTTTGATAGAAACATGTTTTTTTTTAGAATGTAATACAGGATTCTTAGATATATCAATTGCTTCAGTGTTATCACAATATATAGTAATAGGTTCCTTGCATTTTACCTTTATGTCTTTCAACATTTGCTTAAGCCAAAGTACCTGTGTACAGTTTGTTGCTGCTGCAACATATTCTGATTCTGCTGTTGACAAAGATGTACAACTCTGTTTCTTACTTAACCAAGAGACTAATCTCTTTCCAAGAAAGAATGCTCCTCCAGTGGTGCTCTTTCTATCATCCACATCTCTTGCCCAATTTGCATCTGTGTATGCATATAGATCAAAATTTTCATCTTTAGGATACCATAATCCAAGATTTGTTGTGCCTTGTAAGTACCAAAAAATCCTTTTTACTGCCGATTCATTATTTTCCTTGGGATTACTCTGAAATCTAGAAACTATACATACTACATTCATAATATCAGGTCTGGTTTGTGTCAAATACAGTAAACCTCCTATCATAGATTTGTATCTAGTTGGATTAACAGGTGTAGATTCATCCCTTTGAGATAATTTGTCATTTGTAGTCATAGGTGTGCTTACCGGTTTAGAGTTCTCCATCCCAAATTTCTTGATTAGTTCTTTCAAGTACTTAGATTGACTCAAAAATATGCCTTTATCAGTCTGTAAAATCTGTAATCCTAAAAAGAATTTTATTTCTCCAATCATAGACATTTCAAATTCATGCTGCATTTTAAGAGAAAATTCTTTGCATAATCCATCTTCTCCTCCAAAGATTATATCATCAACAAATACTTCCATAATCAAAATTTCATCATTAGTTACTTTGTAATATAAATCGCTATATGCATTTCCTTTAGTAAAACCAATTTTTAAGAGGTACTTATCCAATCTTGCATACCAGGCTCTTGGAGCTTGTTTTAGTCCATACAGAGCTTTTCTTAATCTGCAAACCATATCATTGTTATCTGTCAAAGAAAATCCATCAGGTTGTTCAATATAAACTTCTTCTTCAAGATCTCCATTCAAAAATGCACATTTAACATCCATTTGATAAACTTTGTAATCCTTGTGAGCTGCAAAGGCTAGGAATAATCTAACTGCCTCAATTCTGGCTACCGATGCAAAGGTTTCATTGTAATCAACTCCTTCTTTCTGAGAGTATCCCTTACACACTAGTCTTTCTTTATTCCTGACAACCTTACCATCTTCGTTGAGTTTGTTTCTAAATACCCATTTGGTTCCAATTACATTTTTATTTTCAGGCCAGGGAACTAATGTCCAAGTATTATTTTTCTCAATTTGTCCTAATTCTTCTTCCATAGCTTTAATCCAAAATTTATCTTCACATGTCTCATTGATAGATAATGGTTCAATTTGAGAAATAAGACATACCTCTTCATTTGCCAATCTTCCTCTTGTCATGACTCCTTTAAATTTGCTTCCAATTATCTAATCTTTAGAATGATTCAGTCTTACATACCGGGGTGTCTTAGTCTGTTGTTGTTCTTCAATTACTGTGGTATCCTCTGATGATACTGGAGTAACTGGGTCATCATTCTGTACTGGTGGATTTACTGTTGGTTCATTTGTCATAATTTCTGTTACCAGTTCAGAGTCTATATACCTTGAGGTTCCTTTGAATTGTTCATCAATCTTTACATTTGTACTCTCAACAATTTTTTGTAATCTTTTATTAAAACATCTATAAGCTTTACTCTTAGATGAATAACCAAGAAATATTCCTTCATCACTTCTAGGATCAAACTTGCCAATATACTCATCTCTTCTAATATAACATTTACTTCCAAAAATTCTGAAATACTTAAGAGTAGGAGTATTACCAAACCATAGTTCATGAGGGGTCTTACCAGTTTCACCTTTGAAGTGAACTTTGTTGAATGTATAGACAGCAGTGCTTACTGCCTCTCTCCAGTACACATGTGGTATATTTGCTTCTGATAACATACTTCTTGCTGCATCCAAAATATTTCTATTTTTCCTTTCAACAACTCCATTCTGTTGTGGTGTCTGAGGTGCTAATAACTGTCTTTTGATTCCATTCACTTCACAGAATGTATTAAAATCTCTAGATGTGAATTCTCCTCCTTGATTTGATCTTAAACATTTAATTTTCTTACCGGTTTCATTTTCAACCATTGCTTTGAATAGTTTGAACTTCCCAAGTGCTTTTGATTTTTCCCTGAGAAAAGTAACCCAAAACATTCTAGAATAATCATCAATAATTAGCATGAAATATCTATCACCTTGTAAGCTTTTAGTTCTAGATGGACCACATAAATCAGTGTGAATTAAATCAAGAGCATTATTGGATTTTTCTGGAATACTTTTGAAACTAGCTCTAACCTGTTTTCCAAATTGACATTCCTTGCAAATTGTATTCCGAGGTTTCACAATTTTAGGTAGATCTCTAACTGCCTTAGAAGTACTGATTTTTACCATGCAATCAAAATTTACATGACATAGTCTTTTATGCCATAGGCAACATTCATCTATATGAGCAATTAAGCATGCTTTTTCACTGTTATTCAAATGAAAGATATTACCTCTAGTCTGATTACCAGTTGCAATTTCCAAACTAGTTCTATTCATGATTTTGCATTTTCCATTTTTAAATTGTAACTAAAAACCTTTCTCAACTAATTGACCAACACTTAAAAGATTATGTTTTAATCCTTCAACATAGTAAACATTGTCAGTGTTATGTTTACCATCAAGAGATATTGAACCCTTACCTTTGATTGAACAGGCTTTGTCATCTCTGAATCTTACTAAACCTCCATTGTATTCTTGAAAGTTCAAGAATTTGCCTTTGTCTCCAGTCATGTGATGTGAGCATCCTGAGTCAATAATCCATTCATCCTTTGATTCAACCTTAGCTACTAGGGCTTGTTCTACTGGTGGAGCAATAGGTACCGGTTGATCTTCTGTTATAGCAACAAAGACCCATCCGTTGTCTGCTGGATCCTCATCAGAATCATCAGTCACACCTTCATCAACAATGTAACAGGATTTATCTTTGTTTTTCTTAAATCTGTATCTCTGATATTTAGGATTAGGTTTGTATGTCCTTCTATCTTCTTCTCTTAGTCTAGCATGTCTATCAGGGCATCTTGAAGCCATATGGCCAATCTTATTGCAATTGAAACATTTAAAGGGTGCTTTACCTTCATACTTACTTCCAATTGGACCTTTTGGCATTTTTCTTGCATATAGTGCTTCAAGTTCTTCAAGCTCTTCATTCTCCTTTCTGGTTTCTTCAAGTTCTCTTGCATAAAAGGCTCTCTAGTCTGATTTGTCAAAAGATGGAGTAGATGATGTTGATGCTTTGAAGGCCAAATTAGTTTTTATAGCAATAGGACCAAATTCCTCAATTTCAAAAGCTGAAATTTTTCCAATCAATGTATCCCTAGTTACTGATGTATTAGGCATTGTTCTCAACTCATTAATAGCAGTAAGCTTCATTTTATATGCTAGTGGCAAACCTCTTAATATTTTTGAAACAATCTCATCTTCACTCAAGGTTCCTCCACAACATTTGATACCTAAAACAATTTCATTTACTCTTTCCATAAAGGCAGAAATTCTTTCATCTTCTTCCATTTTCAAATGTTCATACCTGACTCGGAATCTTTCAAGTTTTGCAATTTTGACTGTGGAATCCCCTTCATTCAGTGTTTCCACATGATCCCAAATAGCTTTTGGAGTAGATCTATCTGATAATCCCATGATTTGTTGATCTGATAATGCGCTCAAAAGTGCTTCTCTTGCTTTGCAATCATTTTCTTCATCTTTACCTAGAGTAATAGGAGCAGGCTGACTAGCTACAACAACAGTATAACCATTCTTAGTAACTTCCTAGATGTCTTTACCAATGCAATTCAGATGTGTCTCCATTCTGATTTTCCATATTCCATAGTTGGTTCCATCAAGTTTAGGACTATCCTTCTTGAAATAATTAGTAGACATTGGATCTCCTCAAGTTGTTAAACTTTTGCAAAAAGAGAACTAGGCTCTGATACCAATTGTAGGTCCCGGGGACAACCGAGAGGTGGGGGGGTGTGAATCAGTTGTCTAATAAATTCAAACCAAAATCTTATTAACCAACTTATTGCTTAATACCGGTAAGACAGTTAATTGTGCCAGTAAACAATGTTAATAGGAAATGCTGTACCGGTAAGATTTAATGCATGAAACATAAGCACAAAGTCAACCACATCACATGACACAAATATTTGTACGTGGAAACCCTGTAAGGGGAAAAACCACGGTGGGAAACCTTACCCACAATTAGATGATACTACTGTAGATAGTAAGTGTACAAGAGGGGTCTGCACATGCAGAAAGGCCAACAACCTAGAGCTCACTGCTCAAACACGAATGGGAGTCACACTGACTACAGTTGGATGGTTAAATCCAATGAGAATGTACTGCACAAAATGGCATCTTCATATGCTAGATTCAGTACTGGTGTAATGCTGATATGCTTTTACAAAAACCTAGCTTCACCTTCAAATGATTTCTTCATGTATACCTCTGCTTAATCTCACATATACCTTCTTATAATTCTTTTTCACATTCCACACTTGATCTTACAAATAAGATCTTACATTTATACCATACCCTAAGACCAATTTTAGTAGGTCGGCTCTACAAGATATTACAATAAAACATTTTACAAATAATACAATATCCGATGCAATAACTGATTGAACATGTTGGCTTAATGCATTTACAACAATAATAAATCATCTCCATAGCGTGCCATGCTGATCTGGAAAAGATAAACCTGTCGGTGTAACCCTAGATAACTTGGACCTATTTGCCGGTAAAGGCAAATATGCAAATAAGAATATACCAATGATAATACTTCAAGGAAAAGTGTCCACATGATGTCTTCAACATTACCAAGTGTCTTCCATGTCATTGCATGTACCGGTGTACATTATATCTTGCCGGTTAACCATATACCGGTGATTGTTGAATAGTTTACTGATTGCCGGTGAATGTTGCTGGATCTCCAAAGTAGGTGTATTTAGCAGGTGTTGACATCAATGACAAAACCATACCAAAATACCAACATTGATCGATCTATGAGGTACAGTATTGAGGTTTGTTTTTTGGTTGTTCATGTTATTCGGTATTTTGGTTTTTGCTTTGCATTGCTCTAGAATTGAAATAGCTTGGTTTGCGTATTTGGCAGAGTATTTGGGATGTTCAAGTGTGTCCTGAATTTTGGTGGTTCATGATTTGGAAATCCACAAGCAAATCTTTCAGGTTGTCAGTAAATTATGTTGGTGTTCTTGAGCTCCAGTAGAGAGATGATGATGATTCTAGTAATCCAAGTTGTTGTAGTTATTGTGGTGTAGTTCACATTGCTTGTGAATGTTTTTAGATCGTGTTCTATTTGTATTGTTGGTCTGCATTGATCATTTTGTGTGATAGTGATCATTTTATTGATTCGGTGGTGTTCTTTGTGTTATGCAACATTTTTGGAGTTGTTGCGTGTTGCAAATGTTTGAGGCATAATTCTTGGAGGTGTTTCATATTTGTGGTATTAATTTGGGTCTAGACTATGTCTTGGCTGACATTGTTTTGGTCCACATATGTTGTTGTAGCGTGTGAGGTTATTATCTTGTAATTTGTGTTGAGGGTTTAGATGACCTTTAAATATAGGTTGATGATTTGTATAAATTCATGTAATATTCATTTGAGAGAAGAATTTTCATGTGTAAATATTATATTGATCACATAGTAGTAGAAGAGAAAAGTGAAAAGGTTTAAAAGAATGTACATAAGTGTAAGAGTAGAGTTTGAGTATATGTGCTTAACCAGAACTGTAATCAGGCATTACAAGATGCTATTTTATTAGTTCATGTAATCTGGATTTTTGTCCAAATCTTTTATAAGACAATGAGTCTTCCCAGGGTTGTAGATCTTATTGTATTTGAGCAATGAGCTCTTGGTAGTGTGCCTGAATGCACGTGCATTCCCCATTGTAATATTTCACTTACTCCTAATAGGGTATTATCCCATTGTGGGTAGGTTCCCACTGTGGTTTTTCTCTTAGTTGAGTTTTCCACATAAAAAATATTGGTGTTATGTGTGTTATTGATATGGTGTTAATTTGTGCTTTAACTATAAATTATCAAATCTTAATTTAAGTTTGAATTGTGTAGAGTTTTTGAGTAAACTTATTCACCCCCCTCTTAGTTTGCTTCTTTTTTGCGAATAATTGGTATCGAAGCTAGATACTCTGGAAGAATCTTGGCCTCTTGAGGAGATCTAGGATGACAACCTTTTCTTATAAGAAGGATAGTCCATGATTTGATGGAATGAATTACACTCTATGGAAGAACCGAGTGGAATGTCATTTGAGATGTATTAGTGAGGACTATTAGAAGATTACTAAGAATGTGTATAATGTTCCTTAGAATGGTCCTACTACTCCAGATGAAATTAAGGAAGCTAAATTCAATGTTAGAGCCAAGGAAGCATTGTTGAATGCCTTGATTGATTCTAAGATGAATAATGTGATGGATTTGCAGACTACTCATGAGATTTGAAAGAAGACAAAGACTATGTATGAAGGTGATAGTCATGTGAAAGTTGCTAAGTTGCAGAGCTTGAAGGGAAAGTATGAGATGCTGAAGATGGGAGAAGATGAGAATATTACCTCCTTTATGTAGAGGGTGAATGAGCTTGTATTGAATATAAGATGTGCCGGTGGAGTATTGGAAGAATCTAAGATTGTAGCTAAAGTGCTGAGATCCTCGCCTCCTTCTTACAAGAACAAGGTTGCTGTTATTGAAGAGATCCAAACTATGACAGATGTGACCAAAAACATGGTGATTGGAAAACTTGTTTCTTTTGAGTTGAGCAAATTTGGTGAAGTCCCTCCTAAATCTTGACACAACTACGACCCAGAGGATCCTTAAAGAGAATAGTCCAAATCATGCAACAAGAGTAACACATTGAAAGAAACAACACAAAACATAGAAAATGGAAAATCAGACATCTGCATTATCATATATTCATCATAGATCATCTGGTAACATCCGAGTTACATGTAGGATAACATGCCCGGTTATTGACTACATCCAAGAATACAATTCATCTGGACTTCCAAGAAGTATCCGAATTACAATTTATGAATCTAGATCCTCATACTACTTCACTCATCTCAAAGGATCACATATAACAATATATATACCATCTGGAACACATCTGGGTCGACCAAAAAATATTACATTTACCTAGGAAGGAAAACAAAATGTGTAAAATAGGTCATCCCCAAAACATGAAGATCTCATCTGCCAAGAGAAAACATGAAGTGCAAACCATGAAGGAGGGTTGGCCAAGGGCTTGAAAACATCATGTGTGGTGCCAAATTAGTCTGCAATCCAAGGAATATCTCCGCACGAGAAGAAATCTTTAACATAGATGATAAGCTCAAGACTACTCCAGAACCAAGAAATAGACATTCCAAAAGGAATAACTTGCTAGAAAAGAATCCAAATGAACTAGAAATCAAGAGTGATGAACAAGAACAAGCCTGGAAGTAAAAAATCTGATCCGCATCGCAAAAGAAACAACTACTAGAAAATGCTGAAGTTAAGACAAAAATTACAACAAGAACAAAGCTAAAAGAAAATATTTTTAGTTGATGGAAGATTGCTCATTGACCGAGGATTCTCCTACATCAAATTGGAATTTGCATTCAAAGCTACTATATTCGGGAAGCAGAAGTATGATTCGGGAAAAATTTCTACAAGGGTATCCAGATAGGAGAAGGAGATGAGAAATCTTGACGAAGAAGAGAGAGAGATTGAAGAACTTGAAGCCCTGATTGCTAGAAGATTGCCTAATGATGCTAGTAAGTATGAAGGTAAGTTACCTCTTAAATGTTTTTCATGTTATAAGATAGGACATTTTACTTCAAGATGTCTGGAAAGAGATAGGAATACTCAGAAGCCCTTGGAGCCTTACAAGCCTAAATATCAGAAGAAGTGTTATTATGCCATTGATGAAGGTGTGATAGATGATGAGTCTAAGAAGAGAAATTCAGGAGATGAATGGGTGTTCATTTCTATCAAGGAAGATGATCCAGTGACTACTGATTCTACTAGCTGCATTGTTGAAGAGAAATATTTGGCTTCTGAAGTTGAAGAGAAAGATGAATGGGTTATTGGAAATGGTTACTCTCATCACATGACAGGTGATAAGAGTAAATTTGTGAGTATGGAAAAGTATGATGGTGGTGTATTGAGATTTGGAGATGATAAAGATGGTATAATCCATGGTAGAGGTTCTATATCTATTGACGATAAGCGTAACATTGATGATGTTTTGTAAGTTGAAGGTATAAAGCATTGCCTTTTGAGTGTTGGACAAATGGTTGATAAGGGTTATGATTTACAATTCAAGAATGGAAAATGTAAGATCCTGAGTAGCTCCAAAATTGAGATTGCATTAGGTACATAGACTAAAGGGAATATCTTTCATTTGAATTTTGGTGGTAAAAGTTGCTAAATTGCTAAGGTTGATGAAAGTTGGTTGTGAAATAGAAGGATGTGTCATGTAAATTTTTTTTGCATGGTTAAAATAAGTTATACTCAAGCTGTGAGAGATCTACCTAAGTTGATAAAGCCTACTAATCCAATATGTAAGGAATGTCAGTTAGGGAAGCAAACAAGGGTTACTTACAAAAGAAAACAATATACTTCTAATGGAATATTGGATCTTGTGCATATTGATTTATGTGGTTCTTCTAGAGTGATAAGCTTATAGGGTGACAAGTACTTCATGTTGATGATGTGGGTTGCCTTCTTAAGGGAGAAATCTAAAGCATTGGAGAAGTTCAATATTTTCAAGGCCATGGTAGAGACATAGATTGGATTGAAGATGAAGTTTCTAAGATTTGACAGAGGTGGAGAATTTACCTTTGGTGAGTTCAATTCTTTTTGTGAAGAGAATGGGGTGAAGAGATAGTATCTACTTTGTGGACCCCTCAATAGAATGGTATTGTGGAGAGAAAAAATAGAACAGTTCAGGAAGCTTCTAGGACAATGATGATTAAAGGAAATGTACTGTAAATATACTAGAGAGAAGCTGTGAGTATTACAGTATTTACCTTGTGTTGGGAAAATCGTGTCTCAACCTTGCATTTACACGAGGTTACTATTTATAGTAAGCATTCATTTAAGAATTAAATTTTGTGAAATTATCCCAGAAGCTTCTGGTTGGTTAGATAAGAATGCCGATAAAGTTTTGTCACAAGATCACAACTAGTTTTCAAGATATTAAAGTTTCCATTTTGGAGGGGTGCGATTAAAGGTTTAAACTTAATTTTGGGGACTTTATACCCTCCAAAATGACCTAAAAAGTGGGCATAAAATAAATTTATAAGGTGATAGAGAACTTCATGATATTTTCAATGCTTCAAACAGTTCATCAATTAGACACAACGTTCACAAGTTATGGCCTCTGAAAGTTTGTACTCCTGAAATAGGAAATATGATTTGTATCAGACACATAAATGAGCTATAAAAGGGAGGGAAACATGTTGATGCATGTTTTTAAAACATCATAGGAAATCTATATTGGAGATAAGGTTGGCTATACTTTATAGGGTGGTTTCAGCCCATGGTTTTGTAATACCGTTTGACTTGTATTGTATCTCCTTTATATGAGGTGCGTGAGATAGAGGTTTTGTAAGAGTCTTCTGGCTATTGAGTTACCTTTGAATATTTGATTAGTGATACTCCCACAAAGAGATTTCTCTACAAGTATATTGTAATATATTTTTGATTGCTGAATAATATATTGGGTGAATTTTGGAGTGTGGGGTTTTTCTCTCGAAAGGGTTTTCCCCATGTAAATCATTGTGTTAGGGTTTGAATGTTATTATGTCTATTTTTTTTTCTGTAACTGTTGTGATAATCTATAATTTTTTTGTATTACCCTCCTCTCAAGGTTAGTGTAGGAAGTTGTTCTTCTACTTAACTTCCTTACAAGTGGTATCATAGCCCGATCACCTTTGGTTTCAATTGTGGGTTGTTGGGTTTTTTGAACTAATATAGATTTGAGTGGGAGCTTGTGCAAAAGACATTTTTGATCTTGTTGCAGGAATTTTCAAATGACAAGTTCATCAGGAAGAATAGAGGTGGAGAAATATAATAGAATGGATTTTGAGATGTGGAAACTGAAGATGGAAGATTTGCTAATAGATCAAGATTTGTGGGATGCTATTGATGCGAATGTTCAAAGACCCTTAGATCCTAAAACAATGACTTAGTATGATGTTATGGACTGAAAAGCAAAGGGTCTAATCAGACTATGCTTCAAAAACACTAATCTAATGAATGTCCATGAAGAAAACTCTACAAAGAAGCTATGGACTAAGCTTGGTGAAATGTATCAAGAGAAATCTTTATTAAATCAAATTTCTTAAAGAATAAATTGTATTCCTTGAAGATGGTGTTAGACACAATGTACCACTGAGAGGGAGAGGGTGAATTAGTGGTTCTCAAATCTTTTCCATTTAATAATCCTATGTGAGCATAGATATACCTCAATACAGACTGACCAGTTAGTGAGAAGACCAACACAAATGCAATCACACAAGAGACATCACATAACACTAGCATATACGAGGAAAACCTAAGATGGGAAAAACCTTGGCGAGTAATGCTGCTAGAGTCTACTGCTCCAATATAGCCTCACAATGAAAACACAATTACAAAGTTTAGGGCATCAACCCAAGGAGCACCAACCCCTAAATTTAGGGCACCAACCCAAGGAGCTACAACCCCTACCTGATTTATGGGCTACAACCCAAAGAAGCTACAACCCCTGCCTTTAGGGCATCTACCCAAGGAGAACCAACCCTTGCACTGAGCTACAAATCAGTGTTCACAATATAAACATCAAATACATAATTAGTTATCTTGTTACAAGTGAATCTTGTAACCTTATCATGTGTCTTAATCTGCCAGTGAGATACCTTCTCTGCAACACTGATTCACTCTTCTGCTGCTCTCATCTACTTCTTAACTATTGATGAACTCTACCAGTACACTTATCCTCTTCTTCCACTCTGCTATATCTCCACCTTACTCACTACTCTTCACCAGTATAACACTTTGCAAGTTCTTTTTCTTCCTTCTCTACAACCTCCTTCACTTCTTCTCTACCGGTATGAACACTACGTGTTCTTCTCTCCTACCGGTTGAACACTTCAACCAGGTTCTCCCTCACTCTAACTCACTTCTCAGATGCTCATCAAACACTAGGATGATTTTCTCTTATCTACAAAATTATCACACTTCATAGTAGCACAAATATTCTTCTATTACAACAACACTTTACAATTTCTTTTACCTTCATCTTTATAGACTAGTTTCCTATCAAAATACCATTTAAAAAATCAGGCCATTAGGGTTTCTTCACCATCCTCAAGGAAAACCAAATCTAATAAGATCTTGTCTGATCTGATCTTCTAGACCGCCACTCTGCAAAAAATTGTCAATTATGCGCCTCCTAGATCACGCCTTCCATCTTTGGCGATCTGATTTTTACCCCATCAGCTGGTCTCTTAGTCAAACATCAAGATTTGGTTGTGCTATTTCCTTCATCCACCTTGATCTCCTCAATCTCTCTTAGCTAGCTTGTAGTTGTCCTTCAGACTTCGAGCCACAAACCCTTGCAACAATCTGTAACATGTCCCATGATTTATGGGACCTTTTATCATAGTCGACCAACTCTACACCTACCCCGTCGATGTACATTCCATCTTTACCTGATGCAAGTTCACCACCTCATGCATGTTTTCCATTCCATCCTCTCATGGCATCACTGTCAGTATCCACCTCATCACACTGTTCTGTCAGTTCATGCCTAGTCACCAAACACTCAAACAATTGGTTCCATCTACTGATAAACAAACCTTACTGGCATATGAAACCTTGCCAGTTGTCCTTCTTGTCATGACCTTTCTTATTCTACTGGTGTAAACCTCAAACTGGTCTTCAGACATGACTGACCTATGCATTCACATTCTCATCAAGTATCTACACCTTGTCTATATTAATGATGAACTTACATATCGGTTACCGCTCTTTATGACACCATGTCATCATCGTTCACAAGACACCATCTTTAATCAGGTCTATCTTATTTCTGACTGCATTTGCTTAGCCTTACCTTTTCCCTGATCAATTTTGTTCATCC
The DNA here is from genome assembly GCF_030272615.1 of Cryptomeria japonica. Classification (NCBI taxonomy): domain Eukaryota; kingdom Viridiplantae; phylum Streptophyta; class Pinopsida; order Cupressales; family Cupressaceae; genus Cryptomeria; species Cryptomeria japonica. The sequence continues at coordinate 274,080,462 of NC_081408.1, read as the reverse complement.
CTCTACCAGTTTGTCAAGGTGACAAACACTTCTCACTTCTTTTGAACTGGTATCTCAATATGCCTTCTCTATCAGTCTTGATCTCATTTATTTATGACATTCCCTCAATTCACCAATGGATCCGATGTGAGCCTTCAAGTACTTACCTTTACCTCTTCACACTTATGCACACAATGCATAATAGGAGATAATCCCCACCTAACAGTGGAGTGACACCTTATCTTCTGCATTCTGCAATATACTCATGAGGCTTCCCTATTTGTGCAACATTTCTTCAAATAGGATCATGTGATTTGATGTGAGCACATTCACTATCAGTCATTGCTTCTCATGATGACTGCATCTTCATCAGATGGGAGTCCTACTGTTCTGCAACCTCATGACATACCTGTGATCTGTTCATTCTTCTCCTCTAATTTTGATCTGACTTAGCTAATATTCCACCTCTTCATCACAAACAACCACTCAAACATCTTTCTATCTCATCACACAAGTAAGGCACTAATCTTGTGTATGGGTGACTCCCGAGTTCATCTTCCTTACCTTACCAGTGTTCTACAATACAAGGTGATATCAAAGATATCACATCCTATACTCCTTCATAGAAGTTCTATTCATTCATCTTTGCTACTGGTGGTCATCTCATACCGGTTGACATCAATGACAACACAATGCCAACAATCTCCCCCTTTGGCATTGATGTCAACACATGTAGTATCCAACATACTATATAGTCTTTCTCACCCTTTACTGTGATCCATGGATTCAATCACATGTAGTATGCAGTATACTATAGAATCCTTCTCCCTCTTTGAAAACAATGACAAAGGATACTGTCAGGATATCATTCCTCACTATGTTTACTGCTCACTAACAAAATTCTTTCTCCCCCTTTGTCTCATTGGATGTAACACTTCCGTTGATACCATTTGTTATATTTTTCACTGATTGTTATATCTTCTCAAGTCATAATACTTGAGATGGGGAACTTAACCATCAGCTGACACCAATTTAGCATTCAAGTCCAATTCAATTTGAACTCAATTTGCAGAAAGACTGATACCAATTGCTTGATGTGTCAGTGAATACTACTCATCTTCCGCTCAACCTACAACACCTCTGCAATTTACATCTCTTGCAGTTTGGTAGTCAGTATCCTTACAAGTTCAAGCAAGCCAGCTCTGCATCATGAGCACTTGAACTCCCCTTGAGTCATACACTTCAGTTTGTTATCTTCGGTCAGGTACACTATCAAGATTTTGATCTTCTCCATATACTGGTTTAGCTGTGCATATGTGATCCTCTGATGATCCTTCAATTCCATTACATCCACCACAACCTATGACATGATCCTAGATCTACACAATGCTAGACAATGTTATCATCATGCCAAGAGTCAAACCAGTTAGCCCAAAAGCATGCATGCCTGCATGAACAACCACGGGGGCAACAAATGTCATTTAGGTCTTTTCCAATACCACCTGAGACATGAACTCCACATTCCATTCTACCAGGGTTGATGCAATAAACTTCCAACTTTATTGTCTTACATAACCTGCAAGTACTTGTTAGCATACATGCCGGTAACACCTTGCCCATATCGGTTAACATTTGATGCTAATTATTAACCTCCACTTCTTGACACATGCAATAGTGATCCAACATTGATATGTAGATGTATAGTTGAGGCAACCTCTATAAACATGATTTCATTTCCATCCTTGATACTAAAAACATCATGTTCTTTCATGTTGCCTTCTTCACTGAGGGGGTGAAAGATAAATTCAATGTGCTACTCCCCCTAAGATCCAGCATCTCCTTTTAGGCCTTAGGAGATATCTCCTGTGCACTGAGTGGACAATTCTAGTCCATGGTCTTCTTCCTCCATACTTTCTTAGTCTCATCCTTCTTCCCATTTTTAGACTTGGGAGCAAGTCTTTCCTTTTTCTGTAGATGGGTCCTTCCATTTCCTGATTTTTCACTACATCCAGAAGTAGTGCTATAGTAGTACACAAAATCCATCCCAACTTCATGTTTGGGGAATCTCTTGTCATACTGGTTTGACCATCTCTTCTTGGTCATGTTGCTATGAATGGCAACCAAAACTAGTGGACCTCTTGCTCTTGCAGGGAGAATTCTCCTTTGGTTCCATGCAAGTCTCTACCTTCCATATGCTTTGTTTTCACTTTTCTGCAGAGTATAGCCATTTTGTCGGCTTCCATATGACTGCAGGTTCCTCTTCCTGCATTCAAACTCTCTATGGGCGAAACCATTGCAGTTATGACAAATAACATTTGCATAACTGGAAGAGGGGACATGCATGTATCTATTCCTGGATACATTTTGCTCATATGCATGTTGTCTATGAGATCCTAGATTATTCCTTCTAGATCTCTTTCTGCATTCTTCTGCCCTATGGCCATAGGCATTACATGTAAAACAATAATCAGTAAATGATGGCATATGACATACAAATTTATTTTTCCATGCATGAGGAGATCTTACCGGTTCTGCATCTCCATTTCTTCTTCTTTGAGAATGGATCCTTGGTTGTCCATTCTGTGCAGCTCTTCCATCTAGTCTCTTCTTCTCCCACATTTGCTTTCCCTTGTGGGTGATAGAATTTATTTGTCCTCTACCAGTAGGAGGTCTTCTTTGCTTCTTCCTCATCTTCTTGCTTCCATTTGAGCTTTCTACTCTCATCTTCCCCTTTCCTTTGGGATCTTCAGTGTTCCTTCTTCTTGCAGTACCAGTCTTCTTTCTTGTCTGTAACTCCTCACCATTGTATCTAGATAAATCTTCTTCTAGACAACATTTCTTACTGAGAAGGTTTGGCCTTTGTCTTCTCCATTGGAGGAGACAAACAAAATGTCACTGTGGGGGACATTCTTGCTGGTGGAGCATTCAAGTTTATTAGCTTGTCCAAGGCATCTTTTCTGCAATCAAACCAAACTCTTACCTTGAGCTCCTCTTGACACTTCTCAAGGTTATTTCAGAGAATATTCATTTCTTGAAGCAGTTGTTGATTTTATTCATTCTTCACTTCTAGCCTAGATGCTAGATCTTCACACCGACACTCCTTGGTGTCTCCTTCTTGAGACATCAACTCTAAGAGAGTTTTCTCAGATTCCTCAAGTCATTTTGATAGATGGTTTTGTTGGCATTTTTGATGATTGATGCTGTGATTGTCATTGATGGACACACACTTGATTTGAGATCACTTTTTGTATGTATGAGTTAAAGCTCAACCGGTATTTGTTCCAACCGGTATAATGTATTATAGTCTTTAGACTATTGGTGTTTTGTAGAAAGTGTTTACCAATCTGAAGCGGTATGAAGACACCAAGCAGTTCAAGGATCTCAAGCGGTACGAAGGAATGAAGCGGCACAACCGACAACCAGTATTTTGCTTAAACCGGTATTCTGTATGAACTGATAATACTCTGTGATGAGTTATCAACCGACATTTTGTGATGAGTTACCATCCACCGATTGTTTGGCGGTGCTGACACTTTAACAATGGTTTTTGTGTCATGTTATAGAATATGTCTAGATGCATTGAACCTAGGAAATTGTATTTTAATCCTATTGGACCGACATGAAATTAGATTCCTTTATAAGGACATCATGTCTAGGGTTTTAGGTTGTTGCTAGGGTTTAAGGTGGTTGAAGAGTTTTTGTGAGTGTGAAGATAGGAGAGAAGTTTAGGTTTGCGAGAAGAGGCAAAGAGTGAATGTGTTGAAGACTGAAGTAATGCTGGAATGTATTAGGAACGAGCTATCAAGGATATAACCAAGCAATCTATGCTATTTGCTAGATCACTCACTTGTTGATTACTCACATCTTTGACAAGTCTGAAGCCCTTAACTAGGTAGGCCCAAAAGCCTTTTGTAAATCCTCTAACAAGGTGGTTCACATCTATGGATCTAAAATACTCTAGCAAGGTAGTCTTTAATCAAACTTATCTCTTAACAGAGATTGAGATTCCTAATAGGATCTGTTCTGGTAAAGAACATTATATGACCTTAACCGGTCTGGTTCCTATTCTGCATATAGTTACTTGTGAGTTTCATCTCACCGTGGTTTTTCCCATTTGGGTTTCCATGTCAAAATCTCTTGTGTTATGGTGTTTGTTCTTCTATGGGTGAATGCATTATTTTCTATCTGGTTTGCATGTGTGCTAATTGATTTGTTTGCTAAATTGTTTTACCGGTTTATTGGTAGTCTAGTAAAGTGTTTAAGTACAGAGATTTTTGGCATGCTAATTCACCCCCCCCTCTTAGTACTCATCAATTGGTATCAGAGCCAACCTTTCTATAAGTCTAACCACTTGGAAAGAGATATGGGGGAATACACTATGAGGGAACTTACTCATCGGCTCACTCAGTCTGAGCAAGCCTATGATGATCTTATGGTCAAATATAAGGCCTCCCAGGCAAAAAGGAGAGAACATGCTAAAAAAATGATGGAGCTATCTAAAAATAGTTCTTTTTTGATGAAGCGGACATGGAAGTCCTAATTCAAGAAGTAGAAAAGCTGAATGAATCCAATTCCAACCTGAGAAAAGAGTTGGAAGGACTGACTATTCGAATGTGCCAAGAGCTTGAGAACTGGAGGAAAACTGAAGATCTGGTAAAAGACAAAGATCATGAAATCTCCAAGCTGAAGCAAGAGATCATTTCCTTAACTACTCAACTCCATGCGAGAAAAGTGGAAAAGGAAGACATGCAAGGAGAACTAAACATGGCCATCTCTAAGAATGCAAACTTGATGGAAACAAATGCTGCTATTTCCAAAGAACTCTCTGAGTCAAAGGAAATACTTGCTAAGTTCAACAAGAGTACTGTTAAGCTAGAGAAAAAGCTTGAATCGGCCAAACCTGTCAAGAATACTGATGGACTTGGTTACTCTAGTCATGGGCAAGGTGAGACCTCTGGTGCAAATGCTGAAGCATCAAAGAAACAACAGACATCAAAGGATAAAGGTAAGCAAAAGTTTAAACCTATTTTCTTTAACTATCTTAAAGAAGGACATACTGCCAATGTGTGTAAGAGCAAAGCCTACAATAATTTTCCTTACTTTATAGACAATGTACCTAGATCCAATAAGTTCAATGGTAATTGTTATGCATGCAACAAGTATGGGCATAGAGCATCTAAATGCAGGTCTGTTATGAACAACACTGGAAGATATCCTCAGAGGACTCAAGGAGTTGGTCCGGAAACTTTTGTGAACCGGAATCACAACTGGTTTAACACCTTTAATCATCAGTCAGGAAGCAGTGGCTATCAAGCGACAACCAGATGGAGAGAAAACTGTTTGATCTATCATTGCAATGGTCACACTGCTGCAACATGTAGGAGGAAGAATGATAACATGAATAATGGACCTTAGAGAGCATCTAGAATGCTCTGCTATCATTGCAACAAACCGGGTCACATTGCTAGATTCTACAGAACAAGAAAGAACATATTAGATGACATACCGGTCACACCGGAAGGAAAGATTGATATTGAAACTGTTCAAGCGGATATGAACAAAACCTAGAAAAAGAAACCAGCGGTGTTGCAAGAAGAACCAGTTTCTACACCTAGTGTGGAAATCACAGAACCGACAAACTAAGCATGAGAAAAGCTTAGGGGGAGAAAATGGTGAAATACTTCAAACCCCCGGTTTACACCAGTAAAAGACCTTAACCGGTATGAGATACCTGTCAGTCGATAGAAGACCGAAAATGGTAAAAGGCAAATTAGGGTTTACGCCCTAATATTGGAGCATTTATTATGGTAGGTGGAGAACCTGTTTAAAAGTAATTTTGAAATCGTTTCTCACTTATCATTTTTTGAGCGAAGAAGTTTTTCAAGTGTAGAGCGAAGGAAAGCGATTTACACTATGAATCAAAGAATTTATCAAATTCCCTAAGAAGAATCTAAAGCAAACATCTATTGGAGGAGTGTAGAATGCAAAGCAATATCTTTGCAACCGAAGGAGTGTGAAGTGAAGTTGAAATTGTGAAGCCCTAAATTTCAATCTATGAAGGTATTTCTCATAATTGTTCATTTATCATGGCTTCCGCATCTCATGATAGCTTGAGTGCAACTGTTGATTCTATGGACTTCATTAAGTAAAAGTCAAAATACAATGCCCTGTCTCAAGTACCGGCTGGTGTTATAGTAGAAGAAAGGATTTTTGATTACATAGACTGCAAAATCGAAGACCTAGGGTTTCTTGTAATCCATTCCCAGCTGAGCTTATTCTGCGGAAAGGATAAGAAGATTAAACCGGAATTCAACATTCTGGAAAAGAAGAAACTTTAAAATGCAGTTTACTTTCTTGAAGAATTTTCAAATGATCACATTTACATTATTCTAAGCAGGGTACACAGTAACAAGATGTACCTAGAGCAGACGCATGATATCACACCGAAAGCGATTCATGCCATCACCGGTTTCTGTAACACAGGGGAAGTGTCAGCCCTAAGGAAGGTCAGTAAGATTGAAATGTCCAAGCTCACTGGTTTAGTGAGTGACTCATGTGGTATGATTGTCAACTCAATCAAGGATGATCTGGTCAAGTATGCCTGCATGGTGATAGTTTACCGGACATTCTCTGCTAGCAAAATTAATTCTGTCTCTACTGTAGTAGTAAATGCTGCTTACAGGATGATCAAGGAGGATGCATCGTTTGATTTGTGCACTTGTATGCAAAGACAACTTATGTTGAATCTTAAGTCGATCAAATAGGACAATGCATTGAGATTCAAGTTTGGACAACTACTGGTTGGGTTGTTCTTTTACTTCCAAGGCTACTTTCCAGGCGTAGGTAACATTCAGTGGTCTGCTGACCAACCGGTGACAAAACAAATCAAGGAGAGCCTACAAGCAGTTGGAACCAGCTATCCGGAAGTACTGAACAAATAATTTCATGAATTCAGATGCAAGATGAGCCAAAGGATAAGGATATCCGATGATTTAGTCAAAAAGTATGAGGAAGACATCTGCTTCACCATCAAAGTGGATGAATGCATAATGGAGGCTGTTGAACCCAGGCAGGAAGAAACAGAGCCTATGGGCTATGAAGTAATGAATGATATGCTGGACGGGTATGCTTCTACCCTAATCGCCTCACCCCTTGATCCTAAGGAAAAGAGAACTGACACCTATTTGGAAAGGGTTACACCAGTTGCAGAACCCTTTGAAAAGAAAGGAAAGGTAGTGCCTTTAGCATCGGCACCGGTTACTACAGCCAGTCCCAAAGTGACCAAGCGGTCACCAGTTAAGAAGAAATCGGAAGCTGCACCTACAAAAGTCTTTGAGAGGAAGTGGAAGACAAAAAGCAATACACTTGAATCAAAAGAACCGTGTCAAAAGAACCGCCTAAGAAGAAGACTAGGCAAAAAAAGAAAAAGACAAAGAATGAACCGACATCATCTGCACCGATAAATATTGACATTTCTTCTTACAAACCTTTGACACATTGTCAAAGAACTATAAAGAATATTAGGAGAAAAGTACTAAATGATTTAATTGATTGTTTTGATGACTTCAATGATGATGAAAAGGAAGAAGTTCAACAGGAAATCATTAAGTATTTGTGTGTTAATGACCGATTGCCTTTAGAAATTAGATCTGAGACACCAGATTCTTTGTATAATTCTTTAGACAATAAATGGTGCATTGCCATAGAAAAGGAATAAGAAATGAGGGAGGAAATATTTGCTCAACATTTTCCCGATGTATCAAATTCAAAACTTTTCGAAGTTATGAATAAATACAAAGGCCTCTTCTTAATGAGACGAAGAAGACTCCTGTTACTGGAAGGAAAGGTTAATGAAGTGATCAAAGATACACATACTCATGCTCAAGAAGCTCTTAAGATGAATCAAGTGGTTGAAGCCAATAGAAAAGCTGAGCAAGAACCAAAAACTAGCAAATCGGATGAGGTGTATAACAGTGAAGAAGAACCGGTCACAGAACAAATGGACCCCATTGATGTTGATGCCTTAGATGGTGAAAATGTTACTCAGGATACACCATCAGAAGGAATAGGACAGGAAAAGAAGGTAGAAGAAGAAAATAAGAAAAAAGAAGCAAAAAAGAAGAAAGAGGCAGATGAAGAGGATAAGAGAAAAGAAGAGGAAAAGAGGAAAGAGGAAGTGGATAAGAGAAAAGAGGAGAAAAAGAAGAAAGAGGAAAAAGATAAGAGAAAAGAGGAGAAAAAGAGGAAAGAGGAAGAAGATAGGAGAAAAGAGGAGAAAAAGAAGAAAGAGGAAGAGGATAGAAGAAAAGAAGAGGAGATGAAGAGAAAAGAAGAGGAAAATAAGAAACAAGAGGAAGAGAGGCAGAAGAAGGAAGAGGAAAAGACAGAAGAGGAGAAGTGGAAAGAGGAAGAGAAGAAATAAGAAGAGGAAAAGAGGAAGAAGGAAGAGGAGAAGAAGAAGGATTAAGAAGAGAATAAGCGAAAAGATGAAGAGAAGAGACAAGAAGAAGAGAAAAGAAAGAAAGAAGAAGAGGAGCAGAGGAAGGCTCAAGAAGACCAACAAAAAGCCAAGGACAAGGAAGCAACGAAAAAGAGCTCATAGGTGGAGACTCCAATGGCAACCAGTAGTCAGGATAAACTAGTTGCAATTACCAGTCCTATTGACCTCCAATCTGCAAATGAATCGGAGCTGTTGCAGAGCATTAAGCTTGCTCAAGAGCGATTGGATGCTCTAAGAAAGAAAAAGGAGGAAGATGTTATCCAAACCACGGTGGAAACACTTACCAGTTTGATACCTGGTATGAACCTTCCTAGTATCGATTCCTCACTTGCACAATTGAAGCTCCTATGCACAGTTGTAGAAGACCAGGTGCAAAGCCTGGAAGAGGTTGCAGAAGCAAATGCCAAGAAGGAACATCAAAAGGCTTTGGACATTGCCCTGGTGAGAAAGCTAACAGAGCTCCGGTCTGATCTCCAAAAGGCACAAAAAGATATTAGAGATGCAATGAATGAGGGCAATCTACTACTCAACAAGATTTTCCAACCTCATTTATTTTGTGATGATGTGCTCACTCAGAAGGACAAACTACAATCTAATATGCAGTCATTTATTAGTACCTTCAAGATGCCATATGATTTCTTTTCCACATATGGACAAACTGTTCACTGACTTCAACTACAGTCTGCAAGATTAGAGGTAGAGATAAGCAACCGGACATGAAATTTATAGGAACTTCAACTGGTCCTACTGCCAAGGCTACAAATTCTCCAGAAATGCTACCTAAATCTTGATGCCCTAACGGTCACTCAAGAGATGAGCACAATAGATGCCATGGAAGAATAGGTCTCCTAGATGCAGACAGAGAAAGAGGTGGCTACCTCCCTACTTGACTCATGGTCCTTATCCATGAAGTAATTTCTGCAGGACTTTAAATCAATTTTTGATAGGTTTTACTCTTTACTATCATAAACACTTATTATTTTAATACTAATGAAACAGGGGTTAGTCTGTAATACTTTTGTCATTGTTGGGAAAGGGGGAGAAGTATAAATTTTGAATGTTTTTGATGTATACTTTCATGTTATTTCTATTAAGGAGTAGTATACATTGTGTTTTCTGCAAAAGGGATAGTGTATATGCTTAGGGGGAGTAATTTTGATTATGGCATATTTTTGTTGTAAAACACTTAGATGTCAAAATTTTCTTAAGTGTTGCCATCAATGCCAAAGGGGGGAGATTGTTGGCATTTTTGATGATTAATGCTGTGATTGTCATTGATGGACACACACTTTATTTGAGATCACTTTTTGTATGTATGAGTTAAAGCTCAACCGGTATTTGTTCCAACCGGTATAATGTATTATAGTCTTTAGACTATTGGTGTTTTGTAGAAAGTGTTTACCAATTTGAAGTGGTATGAAGACCCCAAGCAGTTCGAGGATCTCAAGCGGTAGGAAGGAACAAAGTGGCACAACTCATATTTCCCAATCTTCATTTTGTCAAACCGACAACTGGTATTTTGCTTAAACTGGTATTCTGTATGAATCGGTAATACTCTGTGATGAGTTACCAACCAACATTTTGTGATGAGTTACCATCCACCGATTGTTTGGCGGTGCCGACACTTTAACGGTGCTTTTTGTGTTGTGTTACAAAATATGTCAAGATGCATTGAACCTAAGAAATTGTATTGTAATCCTATTGGACCGACATGAAATTAGATTCCTTTATAAGGACATCATGTCTAGGGTTTTAGGTTGTTGCTAGGGTTTAAGGTGGTTGAAGAGTTTTTGTGAGTGTGAAGATAGGAGAGAAGTTCAGGTCTGCGAGAAGAGGCAGAGAGTGAATGTGTTGAAGACTGAAGTAATGCTGGAATTCATTAGGAACGAGCTATCAAGGATCTAACCAAGCAATCTGTGCTATTTGCTAGATCACTCACTTGTTGATTACTCACATCTTTGACAAGTCTGAAGCCCTTAACTAGGTAGGCCCAAAAGCCTTTTGTAAATCCTCTAACAAGGTGGTTCACATCTATGGATCTAAAATCCTCTAGGAAGGTAGTCTTTAATCAAACTTATCTCTTAACAGAGATTGAGATTCCTAACAGGATATGTTCTGGTAAAGAACATTATATGACATTAACCAGTCTGACCTTAAACGGTCTGGTTCCTATTCTGCTGATAGTTACTTGTGAGTTTCATCTCACCATGGTTTTTCCCATTTGGGTTTCCACGTCAAAATATCTTGTGTTATGGTGTTTGTGCTTCTGTGGGTGAATGCATTATTTGCTATCTAGTTTGCATGTGTGCTAACCAGTTTGTTTGCTAAATCGTTTTACCGATTTACTGGTAGTCTAGTAAAGTGTTTAAGTACAGAGATTTTTGGCATACTAATTCACCCCCACTTTTAGTATTCATCAGGTTTTTCTCTACTATGGCATCATTCTTGAATGCTTGTATTCCCTTCTAACTCTATTGAGTTCTTCAATCTCATTTACAAGCTCTCCTTCAAGGTTAACTTCTGCTTCTTCTTTATTATCAAATGGATCTTGATGGCTAGATCTATCTACCATGTCTTCCTCTTCTTCATCATCATTGCCCAACATATCTTGTTGGGGGGAATTGTTTGCCCAACCAATTTCAGATTCTTGAGCCATGAAGAGGTGGGTTACTTCTTCAGCACAACTACTACTACTAGTAGATCTATCTTCATCATCTCGATAAATATGAGAGGTATTTCTCATATTTCCTTCAATTGCTGGTTCTACAGTTGAGGTTTCATTTCCATAGAGATTCTTCAATCTTTCCCATAAGCTCTTTGCTATTTTATGCCTGTCCACCTGTGGAGAGACATCACTTGTAAGTCCACTGAATATAGCCTTCATGGCCTCTTCATTGCACTAGTTTCTTCTTTCTTCTAAAAATCCGGTAGGAAGACTAATCTTTCTAGGGAGACTATCAACTACTGACATCCATACATCAAACCCTAAAGAGGATAAAAAAAATTTCATTCTCCAACTGTAAATACAAAAATTTGAACCATCAAATACAGGAGCAGAGATTGACACTAAATAAACCATTGTGTCCTTAAGCCTGAATCTACCCAAGTTGGAGAAATCTTGTTTAACTGGGAACCTACACTCTGATACAAATTGTTAGACACAATGCACCACTAAGAGGGGGAGGGGATGAATTAGTGGTTCTCAAATATTTTCCCTTTACTAATCCTATGTGAGCATAGATCTATCTCAATGCATACTGACTGGTTAGTGGGAAGACCAGCACAAATGCAATCACATTGGAGACATCACATAACACTAGCATATACGAGGAAAACCCAAGATGCCAAAAACCTTAGTGAGAAATGCTGCTAGAGTCTACTACTCCAATCCAGCTTCACAATGAAAACACAATTACAAAGTTTAGGGCATCAACCCAAGGCGCACCAACCCCTGACTTTAGGGCACCAACCCAAGGAGCTACAACCCCTGACTTTAGGGCACCAACCCAAGCAGCTACAACCCCTACCTGCTTTATGGGCTACAACCCAAAGGAGCTACAACCCCTGCCTTTAGGGCATCTACCCAAGGACCACCAACCTCTGCAATGAGCTACAACTTAGTGTTCACAATATAAACATCAAATACATAATTATTTATCTTGTTACAAGTGAATCTTGCAACCTTATCATATGTCTTACTCTGCCGGTAGATACCTTCTCTACAACACCGATTCACTCTTCTACTGCTCTCATCTGCTACTTAACTACTGATGAAATCTACCAGTACACTTATCCTCTTCTTCTACTCTGTTGGATCTCCACCTTACTCTCTTCTCTTCACCGATATAACACTTTGCTAGTTCTTTGTCTTCCTTCTTTGCAGCCTCCTTCACTTCTGGTCTGCCGATATGAACATTATGGGTTCTTCTCTCCTACCGGTTGAAGGCTTCAACTAGGTTCTCCCTCACTCTCACTCACTTCTCAGATGCTTGTCAAGCACTAGGCTGATTTTCTCTTACCTATAGAAGTATCACACTTCGCAGTAGCACAAATATTTGATGAATAATGATAAACGATAAGTACTGAATAGATACTGAGAGGGGGGGTGAATCAGTATAGACAAAAACTTCCTAGAACCACTTTGACTACAAAGACTGCACTAATTGGTAAATAGGATCACCGATCTAAATCAGGGCACTACCGGTAAAACACAGTGAGACTGTGAAATATATAAACTGGTAACACTTAGATCTTCACAAAACCTAATAACTCACTTCCACTTCACCCATATGCTTAAACAAGTAATATGTAAGGCCCTCCCCAACCAAGCTTTGATTAACTTAGTTGACCATGTTTGACCCTACTAATAAATGATATAATTCAATAGGATGGGCTATGTTAGACAGATTGATTGGTGAGAAAATTAATTGAACCAGGTTATGGAATTATTTCACCTTGAGGTGTACATTTTTGTGCATTATGGATTTAGAACTTATAAGATTCCATGATAACATTGATGTATGTTGATGCTTCATTTATATGCATTATGATATAGAACTCTATATGATTCCAGAATAGGATAAATTTGAGATGATATATGTCATTATTGGATTTGCAGGACTTCACTATGATGATAGAAATAGGATGTATGTTTTATGTATGGATTAAAATTATGAGGATTATGATAACTGTGTATGTGGATTTATTTGGATGTAAGATGTATTGATTTGTTTAAATGTATATGGTATGCAGAGTGTTTGACGTGTATTCTTATTCATGTGTTTAAATGTTATATGAGGTTATTTGGAAGTACTAATGTGTAATTGAGATGCACAGGAAAATTAACCATGTGACCATGGAAATATTATGGAGAACCAAACCTAGACCTATGTACATTCGTAAAACCAGGGTTTGTCTATTTGGAGAGACAACACCCCATTTGTATCATATTTTATTTGTGAAAGTGAATGTGGCATGTGTGTTAAATTGAATTTATTAAATTGTGTAAATCCAACAAGAGACAAAAGTTCATGTGTAATTTTGTGAATGTATTTTTATTGTGTTACTTGACACGTGTTGATTTAAGTCATGATTTTTGAATTATCTCTTGGAGGGAGTTGTTTTAACAATAGCTTTTTCAAATAATTTAATGTGGTTCTATATTTTCCTTGGGTAGAGAATCTTTGGGATGGTCAACTTAGGTTTGACCCGAAAGTTAACTTTGGATGGGTTTAAAAGGGGTTAAATGGACTCCTAGGGGTAGTTTAAAGGTGTTTCCTAAAGCCCATAAGGTATACCTAAGGGTTAGCAGTAATTTTAGGCATGTGACAACTCCCATGTGGCTGTTTAGTCACCCTAAAAAGTGAGTTTTCTAAGATGTGCGAAAATTGAATTTAGAAGGCATCTTCTAGGTTAGTTAACTTTCCTTTTTGATTAGAGATCCCTTTTGATTTTTTTTGACTTTTTCCTTTTTCAATTTTAGAAACCTGTGAGAACTCTCACTGAGGTCTTCTTAGGAAAGAATGTGAGATTTTGCCGGTAATCACTCACTCTCCATTTTTGGAGACAATGCAATTTTGTAAAGAAGAGATTTGGTATGGGAATTTGGGCGAAGGGTAGAGAAGGGAAGAATTGTGGAATTGGGCTGCTCATCCTCAACTAGACTAGCATACCTTTGGGCAGTTGAAGGTGGTTAAACTTCCCTTTGTATTTTTTTCTTTAATGTTGCATGTTATTTTGGAAAGGTTGTTTGTGTGGAAAAAAAATTCTTCTCTCGCATTTTAGTTTATGAAAATTATTACATGTTATGTCTTGGTTTTCTTGTATGCATTCTGTGTTTTGGGAGCAACCAAGACCTCCTACTCTTGGGAGAGAGGATGTTCTTATGGGTGGTAGAAGTATGACAACCCTCGAGTGAGAGGCTCTTGTTATGAGAGTGATCTCAAGGGATATTTATGCGACCCTTGCTGCATGGCTTGTTTATGCATTTTGGGGGTCATAAGGAGGGAAATAAGGCATGCATGCCTTGGGGGGGCATAAGGATGTGGGGTTGTTATACTTATGATATATATCATTGTTTTCCATGAGGTGGCTTTGTGTTTTACCATACTTGCAGTCTCCTCAGGGTATTTGGTCCACTACCACCCGTGTAAAATCATCACATTGTGTGGTGTAGTGTAGCCTTGGTTGGGAATATGTTTGTGATTGTTTTCCCTTATTTGTTGTGTTTGCATGTGTGTAACCTATCTAGGGCTTGGTTCTCCAAGCTCGGGGGTGGCTACTAGATAGCCTAGGCTAGGAGGTGAGCACTCCATGGTCATAGCCTATGATTTATTTGCGGGTTGTTGGAAGAAAGGAAAAAAAGGCAAGTAGAAGTTGCTAGAATTATTGGTTGTAGAAAAATATTTAGGAATGAAATAGCTTATATTTTAAGTTGCAGCAATGTGAAAAGGAAACTATGTGTTGTAATTACTTGAAAAGAAAATGTATTTATTTTAATTAAAGTCCTCATTTAATAGAAATGAGAGACTAGTTGGGTATCACATGCATTTGTATTGATGGCTATAATGGATTTTAAATGTACTCTAAAGAAATGCATTATTTTTGTTAAGTATTAATTGGTTGCAAAAAAAAAAGAAATGTCTATTTTTGATTAAGTTCCCCATAGTTACTATTAGTAGTATGCATGTTAGTTTTGCAAATGAAAGTTTATTCTGCGTGTAAATTCTGAAAATAAAAGAACCAATTTATATTCCTATGCATACCTCTAAGATTAAAAATAAATAATAACACATTTATTTAGTTGCTGTTAAAATTATTAAATTCTGTCATTTACCTACTTGCAGAAAATTAAACCTAGAGTTAAATAGACTATTTGAATTAAATAGTATCATATTTTTTATAGTTGCTGTTTAATTTTATTGGATTCTGTCAATCATTTATTGCAGGAAATAAATCTGAATTAATTTTCTATCTCTGATTTAAGGTACTTAAAAAAAATATATATACATGGTATTAAATCAGAGTATTTTAAATCAAACTGCGTAAAAGATTCAAAAAAAATAAAAATATAACATCTGTATTTTTGCATAGTAGAGTTAGCCGGAGTTCAAATGCATTTAATGTACACACACACACACACACACACACACACACACACACACACACACACACACACACACACACACACATATATATAAACACTACATTTAAATATTTAAAACAAAATGGTTATACATGCAAGATATATATATTTTGTTTTAAATATTTAAATGTAGTGTTTATATATATATATATATATATATTAAACTATATATAAAACAAATTTAAATACAAAAAAAAATATAATATCTGTATTTTCTATCTCTGAGTTAAGGTACTTAAAAAAAAAATATATACATGGTATTAAATCAGATTATTTTAAATCAAACTGCGTAAAAGATTCAAAAAAATAAAAATATAACATATGTATTTTAGCACAGTAGAGTTAGCCGGAGTTCAAATGCATTTAATGTACACATATATACATTCATTTAAATACACACACACACACACACACACACACACACACACACACACACACACACATATATATATATATATATATATATATAGATAAACACTACATTTAAATATTTAAAACAAAATGGTTATACATGCAATATATATATATATATATATATATATAAACATTACATTTAAATATTTAAAACAAAATGGTTACACACACACACACACACACACACACACACACATATATATAAAACAAATTTAAATACAAAAAAAAATATAATATCTGTATTTTCTATCTCTGAGTTAAGGTACTTAAAAAAATATATATACATGGTATTAAATCAAATTATTTTAAATCAAACTGCGTAAAAGATTCAAAAAAATAAAAATATAACATATGTATTTTTGCACAGTAGAGTTAGCTGGAGTTCAAATGCATTTAATGTACATATATATACATTCATTTAAATACACATATATATATAGATATAAACACTACATTTAAATATTTAAAACAAAATGGTTATACATGCTATATATATATATATTAAAATATATATATAAAACAAATTTAAATACAAAAAAAAATATAATATCTGTATTTTGGCATGGCAGAGTTAGCAATATATATATATATATATTATAAAATAAATAATAAAAAAAATAAAAATTTATAAAACGTAAATGGGAAAAAACAGGGGTTTCGGGGGGGAGCCGAAGGGCCTATCCACTGTGTGGTCACACGGTGGCGCCCGCGGCTTCCATTGTGTGGACACATAGTGGACGGCCCCCCGTGGCCGCCACTATGTGGACACACAGTGGATGGCCCCCGTGGCCGCCACTGTGTGGACACATAGTGGGCGGCACTCGACGGTGGCACCGCTGTGTGTTCACACAGTGGCAGCCACGGGAAACCCCGCGCCACCACTTACTCCCCCACTTCAAGCTCGGTTGTTGCTTCTTCCCATGCCCTCCGCCATATGCCATTTTGGCCCCCTGCGTGATACAAGCAAAACAAAGAAATAAACCCTAGCCCGGGTAGGGTTAGGGTAGAATAAAAGGAAGAAGAGATTTCGAAATGAAGGGCATTTTATTAATATATATAATTTTGATTAGGGTTTGGCATGGACAAAGTTATAACAATGTGAAAACATAGTCATATATATATATATATATATATATACGGAGTTTAAAAATGTGAATCGATAGGGCAAGTTTTAGATTAAATATTTTATTAAGAGTTTTTAATCTATATATGTTTATAATAAACATATGGGTAAATTTATATAAGATGATTAAAATACTTATGAAGTTTAATCTTTTAGAAATTTTATAATAAGTTGAAATATTATAGGTCCACCTAAATATAGGTATTTGATGAGATTAAACTTTATAGAACATATTTTCATTACGAATTTAATTGACCCTTTAGTCGATTTAGTTTAATCTTATTTTAATTGTTGTTAAAACAAAATATAGACATTTATAATCTAAGGACTAACTTATTTAGTTCCTAAAAACAATTAATAGTTATTGGAGATTAATTTTTATCTACGCCAATTAAATGACTAAATTAATTTATTGATTAAAGATTGATGAGATAATAAATAATCATTTTAGTATTCCGCATTTAAGTTAAATATTATTTTCACTTACTTGAGTTAGAGATTAAAGTTAACTCAAACATAGATAAAGACAAAACTAGATAGTGCGTCTCGTATTAGCAACACTTAATGTTATTAAGTTGTGATCTTTAAAAAAAAAAAAAATTATCTCGTTCGTGCCCAAAAGTTTGGGCATGACATAATACATCATCAGAAATATAAAGACCACTGGATCAACATGCATTACCACTTAATAGAAAATACTAATCATCACATGAAAAAGCATCATACATGACACACTAATTTTTTACGTGGAAACCCAACTAGGAAAAACCACAGTGGGGATGAATACCCACAAGTTGTTCTTTGAACTCTACTAAAGTCTGCTCTGTTAGGATCCTAATCTGGTTAAGGACTTTACAATAGGTTCTGCTAGGAACCAATCCTACTAGGGATCACCTAGTTAAGGGATGGCTAAATACCTGGTTAAAGGTTACCTCACAAGAGGATTTGAAGAACTCATTGATTTGAGTCACCCTGTTAAAGGATTTACACAAAGCTTGTTAAAGCTACCTGGTTAAGGGATTTTCCAACTGCTAAAATGGTTAGAAGTCAATAGGTAATACATTGATCTGATAGCAACACTCAATGCCAAGGCAAATCCACTTTAGTTCCTTTGCTTCTGCAATCACACTCTGCAGGTATCAACACACTTCTCTGGTCTGGCAAGAATCAAGTATCTCTTCACTTGGATATACACATAACATTTTCCAACAACTTTACAATGCAAATCATCATTGGCCTTATAGACAACAGATAGGTCGGTGGCATAAACCCTAAACCCTAAACATTTAGGTTATCAATATAGTCGGTTCAATCCTGATAGTTCAAACACATTGCATTGAATAAAACAGTCTTGAATAGAACTCAAAACATTCTCCATCATTTGTTCTTTCGCTTCTAGAAGCTGATAACCCATCACGCGCTCTCCACCATTTACTAAGACTTCATACATTCCCGAGGTAGATAGAATCAATCTTCTTCATGCAAGATCCTCAAGGAAATCCTTCATGTGCACAAGGCTGACGTGGCAACATGATCTGATCTTCATTTCAATTCTAACTCATCATAGAATATCGTCGGTCGAATCACATAGACTTGGAATGCATCAACCGAAAACCTTGAAGCTGAGACTACCAACCGCTAGTCATCCCAAATGAAACCCCGATACAAAACTTTCCATATACCGGTTTACATTCCAACATACCAATTCACTTGAACAAACTTACCACTTCACTTTTTCACATATACCGGTTCACATCATCATACTGGTTCTCTTGCCAGTTTGCTTACTTGAATATATCGGTTCATACTTCAACATATTGACATCAATGACAACATACAATATCATCATGTCATCACACTATGGACATATGCCAACAATCTCCCCCTTTGGCATTGATGACAATATACAAAGATATCTCCCCGCTTCACATCTTCTCCCCCTTTGACAATAATGCCAAAGTGGAGTTACAAACAACTATGTTCCTCTATGCTGCTCCCCCTGAGGAGTAGCATCCTTCAACACACCAATTCTGAAAAGATTTGACAATGCAATACCTGACTGATGTGGAGCACATACCTTTAGTTCACCTCTTGAAGGGGAAACACCCCTAATTCACCTCTTAAATAGGTAAATGTAGCCTTCGGTAGAGGCTTGGTGAATATATCTGCTAACTACTCCTTACTGGAAACATGTTCCAATACAACTTCTTTTTTTTTGAACCTTCTCCCTCAAGAAATGATACTTGAGCTCGAAGTTCTTTTTTCTAGCATGCAAAACTGGATTCTTGTAAATATTAATTGCACTTGTGTTGTCACAAAAGATACTCACCGGTTCAGATACAGGGACTTTGAAACTACTTAATACATGCTTCATCCAAATTGTCTGATTGTAGTTCATAAATGCTGCTACATATTCTGCTTCTGCTGTAGACTGAGAGATACAACTCTGCTTCTTACTCATCCATGAGAATAGTCTACCACTAAGAAAGAATGCACCACCGGTTGTGCTCTTCTGGTCATCCACATTACCAGCCCAATCGGCATTTGTAAACACTTTGAGATTGAAGTCATTACTGTATGGATACAACAATCCATAGTCAATAGTTCCCTTTAGATATCTAAGAATCCACTTGACTACTATCAAGTGGGATTCTCTTGGACTTTTCTAGAAACATGTAGTAATGCCCATTGCATGTGCAATGTCCGGTCTATTATGTACTACATAGTGCAACTTACCAATCATTGATCGATATTCCTTCTCATTCACCAATGCTGAGTCGTCTTCTTTTGACAATTTACAACCAGTCACCATTGGTGTACCAACCAGTTTGATGTCTTCCATGCCAAAGGTCTTCAACACCTCTTTGACATACTTGGACTGAGTGATAAAGATACCATCTTTCATTTGTTGAATCTGTAGTCTAATGAAGAACTTAATCTCTCTGATAAGTGACATCTCAAATTCCTTCTTCATCTCATCTCCAAATCATGACTCATCTTGTCATCTCCACCAAAAATTATATCATCAACAAATACTTCACAGATCATAATCTGATCTCCTTCTGACTTCAGATAGATATTGATATCTTCACTTGTTCTTTCAAATCCAATCTTCACAAGATGGGAGTGTAAATGTTCATACCATGCTCTAGGTGCTTGTTTTAATCCATACAAGGCTTTATGTAGCCCACACACCATATCACTATCTTCTGATAGGGCAAACCCATCTGGTTGCTCTATATACACTTCCTCTTCAAGTATTCCATTCAGGAATGCAGATTTTACATTTGTCTGATACACTTTGAATCCCTTGAAGGCTACATATGCAAGAAGAATTCGAAATCCTTCCAATCTAGCTACTGGAGCAAATATTTCTCCATAGTTTTCTCCTTCTTCTTGAGCATATCCCTTACACACCAGTCTGGCTTTGTTTCTTACCACTATGCCATCTTCATTCAGCTTGTTTCTAAAAACCCATTTGGTGCCAATAACATTTTTATGCTCAGGTCTGGGTACCAAAGACCATGTACCATCCTTTTCTATCTGGTCAAGTTCCTCTTCCATAGCCTTGATCCAGTCTTCATCTTTATGTGCCTCTTTAAATGTTTTAGGCTCAAATTCAAAGATCATGCAAGAATTTTCTCTGACCTTTCTTCTTGTAAGAATTTCCTCATCCTTATCTCCTATGATCTGCTTTGGATCATGATTCAGATTTACATACCTAGGAATGATCTTAATAGATTCCTCTTGCTTTTCCTCTTCATCCTCATCTTCATCAGCATCAACATCTATTGGTGTAGGAGCACTATTACTAGTACTAGGCTATTTTACAACTAGTTCCCAGAAGGTTACAACTGATTCATCTACCACTTGCTCACTACTAGTTTCCTTAGGTTTCTCAGAGGTTTCATCAACTCTAACATTGATACTTTTGACAATTCTCTAAGTCCTATTTTTAAAACACTTGAGAGCTTTGCTATTGGTGGAATATCCTAGGAATATTCCCTCATCACATTTTGCATCAAACTTGCTCTGGTGTTCACTCCTCTTGATATAAAACTTGCTACCAAACACTCTAAAGTAGCTTACTACAGGAGTCTTATCGGTCCAATACTCATCAGGTGTTTTATCATTACCTTTCTTGATGAGTACCCGGATCATAGTATAGACTGCAATGCTCACCGCTTCTCTCCAAAAGGTGTGAGCAATCTTCCCTTGAATCATCATTGTTCTGGTTGCTTCAACTACAGTCTGGTTGTTCCTTTCTACTAGGCCATTTTGCTATGGAGTCCGGGGGGCAGACAATTGCCTCTTGATGCCATTTTCTTCATAGTACTTATTGAACTCACTAGAAGTGAAATCACCTCCTTAGTTAGTTCTAAGGCATTTGATTCTCTTACCACTTTCTTTTTAAACCAGTGCTCTGAAGACTTTGAACTTTCCAAAAGCTTCAGACTTGTCTTTCAAGAATGTGACCCACATCATTCTTGAGAAATCATCAATAAGAATCATAAAGTACCTATCTCCTTGAACACTCCTAGTTTTCATAGGACCACACAAATCAGTATGCACAAGATCAAGTAAATTATCTGCAGTGAAAGATTTACCTTTGAAGGTAGAGGAAGACATTTTCCCTAGTTGACATTCTCTACATAGAGGATTCTCTGATTTGTTTAGCATAGGCAATCCTCTATCTGCCTTGATCTTACTGGCCTTCACAATATTGTCAAAATTTACATGTCAAAGTCTCCTATGCCATATCAAACTATCATCAAACCTAGCCATTAGACATTGGATGATATTTGCATTTAACTGAAATAGGTTACCTTTGGTCTGCATACTGGTGGCCATCAGTCCACCACTCTTTCCTTTTATTTTGCACACTCCATCTTTGAATTCCAGAGTGAGTCCATTATCATTTAGCTGAGCAACACTTAGAAGGTTATGCCTGAGACCTTCTACCACATACACATTATCAACACTTCTTTTTCGATTTAGAGAGATGGACCCTTTTATTTTTACCATACAAGGTACATCATTACCAAATCATACTACACCTCCATCATACTCTTCCAAAGATAGAAACTTTCTCCGGTCACCAGTCATGTGGTGAGAACAACCATTGTCAATAATCCATTCATTAGAATTATCAAAGCGGGAGACAAGAGCCTTCTTGTCTGACACATCTTCCTTGACAACTATAAATACTATGTCTTCACTTTCTTCATCTTCTGATTCATCATCAGTGACACCTTCATCAATTGCAACAAGACAGTTTCTCCTATTTCCTCCTTTGAACTTTTTGAACCTCTCCGTTTTGTCCTTATTAGCACCATTAGGACAATTAACAACAATGTGTTCAATCCTATTGCAAGAAAATCATTTCAAAGGGAGCTTACCTCTATATTTACCAGTTCCATTAGGAAGTCTCTTAGCCAGAAGAGCTTCAAATTCCATCAGGATCTCCTCACCATCCATATCTCTGCTTTGTCTAGGTTCACAACTAGTACTAACTTCTTTACCCTTCTAGATAGTGCAACAGATGCTTTAAAGGTTGAATTAGTCTTCTGAACATTGCCATCATAACTGTTTAGCTCATAAGCAGTCAACTTAGCAATGATAGAATCAAGGGACACCTTTGTCTTGTCAATATATCTTAACTCCTGAATAGCAACAACCCTTATTGCATAGACCGGTAATAAGGTTCTCAAAACTTTGCTAACAATGGTGGAATTATCCATTGTACCTCCTACACTCTTGATGTTTGCAACAATAGTTTTAATCCTTATCCCATATTGTTGAATGGTCTCTCCTTCAACCATCTGCATATCTTCAAACTTTCCTCTAAGGATTTCTTCCTTAGCTTGCTTCACATGCTCATCACCGGCATAGATAGACTCCAGAGTATCCCATACATCTTTGGGATTGTCTTTTTCTTGAACATCAATAAACTCAACATCAGATAGGCTACTGATAAGAGCTTCCATGACTTGTCCATTCTCCTAAATTTCTCTTCTTTGATCATCGATGAGAGTACCAGTAGGGACAACATAAGTATTCTCAACATAGCTCGAGTATTGAGCACGCATGCTTTTAATGTATATCTTCATTTTGTCCTTCCATATCTTAAAGTTGTCTCTATTGAACTTAGGACCTTCCCTCTTCATCATTAGAATAGGATCTTTTCCTAAAGTGGTTTGCTTAAAGCATTCTGTACTATTAATGCATTCTAAACAACAATCTTAAAAAATAATCTTTTTTGGTAAATAAATTAAAACTAAAACTAAATGCTATTTTTTTGATAAAATAAGCTACTACAATAAGATTTACTTTCTGCATTAAATGGAAAAATACTTTCTGCATTAAATGGAAAAAATAAATGATAGATTTCTTTTATTTGCAGCAGCATTAATATACATAAATGAACATATAGAAACAAAATTAATTTATTTGTAGAATAAACATAAATGCAACAACATCATTTCTTTTTTTTTTTTTTTAAATGAAGATTTAATTACAAGTTCATATATTCCATCTCTTTTTTCTTTGCAAAACTAACCAAGGTAGGAAAAATATATTTCTTTGACAAATTCAAATACAAAGTAAATAATAATGCAAGTGGGTTTGAAAACCTAGCTAATATTTCCCTTCCATGGGAATATGCATAAAATAAATACACTTCTTTTCTTTTGGAAATTAAATACAGCAATAGCTCTCTTTCTTTCTATACAAGCTACAATATTAAATACATTTTCTTTTAAATTTTTCTGCAACACAAAACAGCAACAAAGCTCTTCCTCTTTTCTTTTCCATCCCAAGCAACTTGCAATAAAATGCAACTTGACCATGGAGAGCTCACCTCCTAGCCTAGGCTTACTAGAAGCCACCCTCGAGCTTGGAGAACCAAGTACTAGACGGGTCACAAACAAACAAACAACACAACAACAAAAGCAAACACTCAACATGCATTTTTCCATCCCAAGCTACACTCTCACCACAAGTTGTGATGAACTTTCCACGGGTGGAAGTGGACCAAGTACCATTGGGGAGATTGCAAGCATAATACAACTCAAGCCACCTCATGGCAATACAATATACAACAAAATTCATCTCCACACCTTATGCCCCCCAAAAGGCATAAAAGCCATATTTTCTCCCCTTATGACCCCCAAATGCATACACAAGGCTATGCAGCAAGGGTCACAAAGGACACCCTTGAGAATCACTCTCCATAAGGAGAGCCTCTCACCCAAGGCTGTCATGCTTCTTCCACCCCAAGACCATCCTACTCTCCTAAGAGTAGGAGGTCTTGGACACTCCCAAAACAAGAACACATAAACAAGAACATGGAAATGAAAACTTACATCTTTCTCCTACAACAAATTACATATACACATCTTTTCATACAAGCATTTCTTTCTTTCAAAAAAACCAACATAAACCACATAAACATAAGGAAGTAAAACCAACCTTAATCTGCCAATAGGTATGTTAGACTTAGTTGGGGATGAGCTGCCCAAATCCACACAAACTTTCCACCAACACTTCACCAAAATTCTATCCTACAACTAAAATTTCAAAAAAATGCATAATCTCCAACAATGGAGAGTGGGTGATTACTCACTAAGTCCCTAATCCTTGCCTAAGAAGGCCTCTCACACACTTCCCAACCCCTTGGGTGAGGTGAGAGTTCCCAATGGTTGCTCTTCCCAACCTCTTACATGTTACTAAAACTGGAAAGGGAAAAGGTGAGAGAGGATGGGGAAGAGAGTTTGACATCAAAAGGGAAGGTTGTCTATCCTAGGAGGAACCTTCTAAGTTGAATTTTCGCTCACCTTGGAAAAACCACTTTTTGAGGTGACTAAACAATCACATGGGAGTAGTCACATGTTTCAAAATACCCCTAACCCATAGGTATACCCTTTGGACCTTTGGAAAAGCCCTAAAACTGACCCTAGGAGTCCATTTGACCCCTTAGAAACCCAACTATAGTTAACCTACGGGTCAAACCTGAGTTGACCACTCCCAAGACTCCCTACCCAAGGCAAATTTGGGACCACACTCTTTTGTTTGAATGGCTTTGGTAGAAACAAAAATCCCTCCAAGAGACAAGTCAAAATCAATGACACTAATCAGCACATGTGTCAAGTGACACAATAAAATACAATATAAAAATCACACATGTTATTTGTCTCTTGTAGGTTTACACAATTAAATAAAATCAAATTAACACACATGCATAATTTACTTTCACAAATAAATACATTACAAATGGGGTGTTGTCTCTCCAAATAGACAACCCCTGGCTTAACAAACGTACATTGGTCTAGGTTTGGTTCTCCATATTTATTCCATGGTCACATGGATAATTTTCCTGCGCATCTCAATTAGCACATTATTAATTCCAAATAATCACAATTATACATAATTAAATACATAGATTTCATTGCACACCAAACACTCACACATTTGACAATAATAATTCAATATCTCATTCATTCAAATTCGATTCCACATAAGCAATTATCATAATTCTCAAAATTGAACCATTCATAAAATAAGCATCATTTTTTCTGTCATCAAAATGAAGTCCTGCAATTCCAATAATGACATTCACCATTTCAAAGTAATTCTATTCTAGCAATATATAAAGTTTCATAATCAAAATGCATAAAATGAAGCATCAATATACGTCAATGTGATCCAAATCATGGAGTCATATAGGTTCTAAATCCATAAAGCATAAAATAAAGCATCGATAATAGTCTCAATATGCAAATAACTGAAAATGTCAAGTTGAGTTAGGGTAGGGCCTCACATTCTCCTTAGGTACATTCTCTTCCAGTGCCGAATCATCTTCCTTGATAGCTAGGAATACCCATTCCTTCCTATTGCTGGATCCACTAGGAGAGTCTTCTAACGGTATATCATTTGAATCAGTAATTCCTTCCTCATATGCTATGTAGCATGATTTGTCTCTATTTTTCTTGAATCTATAATTGTTTTGATATCCAAGGTTAGGCTTAAATGATATTTGAACTCTTTCTTCAAATCTTGAATTTATTTCAAGACATCTAGTTGCAAAATGACCAATCTTATTACATGCAAAAGATTTAAAAGGTGCTTTTCCTTCATACTTACTTCCTACTAGTCCTTTCGGTACTTTTATAGAAAATAGTGCTTCAAGTTGCTCAAACCCATCATCTTCTCTCTTCATATCTTCTAACTCTTTTGTATATAAATCTTTCCAGTCTTTCTTACTGGTTGTAGATGTGGATGCATGAAAAGCAGGTTCAGCCTTCATAGCTTCAGGAGGTCCAAATTCCTCAAGTTCAAAAGAACATAGTTTCCCAACCAAACTATCTTTGTTGCTAGATGTATTAGCCATTGTTCTCAACTCATTAATAACAGTAGCCTTCATTTTGTAAGCCAGTAGTAGGGCTCTCAGGACTTTAGAAACAATTTCATCTTCGCTTAGAGTTCCACCACAATGTTGAATTCCCATAACAATCTCATTTACCCTTTCCATGAATGCAATAATCCTTTCATCCTCTTCCATCTTCAGGTTTTCATATATCACCCGATAACCATCAACTTTAGCAATCTTCACTGTAGGGTCACCTTCATTAAGAGTTTGCAACTTATCCCATATAGACTTTCTTGATGATTTGTCTATTAATCCCATTATTTGATGATTAGAAAGTGCACACAAGAGGGCTTCTCTTGCACTACCATCATTCTTAAGCTCCTTATCTAGGTTTGTCTAAGGAGGATTGCCAGATCCCAGATTAAAGGGTGTGACACCATTCTGTGTGATCTCCCAAATCTCCTTGACAAGACATCTTAGATGAGTCTCCATTCGAAACTTCCATACTGTATAGTTTGTTCCTTCAAGCCTCGGTATATCCCTTTGAAAGATAGCTCTAGAAGATCTGGATGAACTTGAATTGTTAGTTGCCATAGGATCTTCCTCAAGTGGTTAAGATTTTTGTAGAGAGGACCAAATCTCTGATACCAATTGTTAGACAATTCAGATAACCAGAAGACAAATGAGAGGGGGGGGGGTGACTCAGTTGTCACAATTTACCAGAAGCATTAGCAATTAAAACTTTAATACCCAAACCCAAAACATTAATACTGCAATAACACATAAACCAATTAAGCATAAACAATAATCACAAAATAAATACCATCCACATGACACCAAGATTTGTACATGAAAAACTCGATAAAGGGAAAAACCATGATGGGAAGCCTACCCATAGTCAGATAATACTTCTCTAGTATGTATGTGAATTACAATGAAGGGACCTACACTTGCAGGAAGACCAATAGCCTAAAGCACATTGCTCATCACAAAAGGATCCCCACTGACTACATATAAATCTAGACTACAATCTAGAGAAGTGTTTAACTGCAAAAGATAGCATCTCCTATGCCTAAGTATAGTTCTGGTTAAGCTCAAAACCGCAAGACTAAATCCTCTTACACAAACCCAATTCGATCTTCAATGATCGACCAACTCCTCTGCCTGAATGATATTACATTATTCACACTTTACATTCCTTGACCATGACCTCTTACATTAACCATGATGATCTACATTGAGATCTCACATCTATTTATACAAATCCTTGAGCATAAACAATTATGTCGGCCATCGGATAATAAAATAATTACATAATTACAAACCATGTCAACGTTAGAACAAATAAATAATATCAACACATAATAAATCCTTGAAATACATCAATAGGTCCTATCCACATGTTACATTAATGTTGGTCCATAACCTAGATCAACCGGGACCAAGTATAGGTCCACACGCTTCAACAATGATCTCCAACCACCAAGTCTTGAACATTATCAGCAACAACATCCTGAAACTCCATCAGAAGCTACACCAACACCACTTATGCAATTCATCAAAGATCTCCATCAAAAGGTTTGTCGATGAAACCCTCACCGGAACCAGAAACCAATCTTCTAAGCAAGTAGGATAGCATCCAATCACCAGACCAAAACCAACTGATCAAATAAGAGTATAAGTATCATGAAAAAACCAATTCCATCACCAAATTATACCGGACTCTACCAGATCATGTTGGATCCAATTAACCAAAAACCACTCATCCTACTAGGACCAGAAGGGTGCCGGTAAAGCATCCAAACAACTAGTGTTGACATCAATGACAAAACATTATTGCAACACATAATCAATTCCACCAAATGGCCAACAATTTTTGTCTTGTTTTTTTTTGAAAGTTTTTCTTAACAATGAAATTATGCCAATTCATTTATGAGAAAACATGAACTCACACCTAAACATGTGATTTCTATTAACTATTAATTAGCTATACTTGCAGAAAAAACCAGGCTCTATTATTATTCAACAATTTGGTATACACAGTGCATTAAGGATCAATAATACAAGTTTTTTGAATACAACAAGATTGCACATGATTGTGAACCTAGTATTATTGCCTTGTTATGAGCTTTCTCTAGCAACAACTATAGCTGCAAATTGATTGGTCCACACCCTTAGCTCAACTATTTGCTGGTCCTTGTATTTTGAACGGTGAATCTGAACTTATTCCTCCTCGTACCTATACAATGCAGGCAACCACCACCTACTCCCAGTCCATGCTACTAGAATTAATCAGTCACCAGTTTTGTTTAGTGGTCTGCAAACTATGCCCAGCTTCCTCTAATATATCACATGACTACTATCTATTTCTTTTTGAATTTATAACTCCCTTCAGACGCCTAGTCAATACCATTGGCAGGAATAAATTTTCCTCTGTTTCTAAAATACTGTGGATCTGAGTTAAAGGTGAATACGTGGAAGACACTTATTTCCACTCTAACCCCTCGACTATCCTTAAACTTATGCCCAACAAATACATGTTTACTCTTATTCTAATTTTAATCTGAAGAATGTCCTTTGGGAATTCATAGCTATGAACTCACGTCTTGTGACTATTATTTGGGAGTGCGATTTCCTTGGGGTTGCCACCATATGATTCAAAACCATACCCTTCATAGTGCTAGACTGAACTATAATTGCATCAATATCTTTCAGCTATTGATTCAACAATTTAAAAACACAAAATGAATACATTTCTAACCTTGTGATTTCTCCGGCAAGTACACAAGTCATATTGTATCTTCATTAATCTACACACCCCTTCAATATCTAATTTGTTTTGTTAGATTTTCCCCAACCCGATCTTTCACAGGAAAGAGAAATGATACACTTGAGGGACTTAATCCCCAAATGCCAAAGGATTTCCATATTTTCTCCAGAAATTAGCTTCATAATTACCAAGAAAACCAATACCCAAGATATCTGAAACTTCATTAAATGCACTTATTTATTGCTTCTATTGGGCACACATTCCAAAGCACTATCAATGTGGGATAAAGGGAAAAGTTGAATAAAATATTATTATCCCCTTATGTCTCCAAAAGAAGGGGTACATTTAATATTTCCTTTTTAAACATTAGCTTCAACATTAAATAACCCCTTAAGTTAAATAATTAAATTTAACTCTAGAAACTTTTGATTTTTTGCCCGAATAATTAATTCCTTCATAAAAATGCAATCTAGGTGAATGAATAAATGAACCAAAAATGAGTTTGATCAAAATCGCCCCAAAATTTACCTGACACTGTGCCCAAACTGACTTACTATAAATAGTAAGTTCTAGAAACCCTATCAAATCGACTTCGTTTGGCCCGAAACTGAATTTTCCTAGGCCAAATCCAATGCAGATCCCTGCAAAGTTCTAGTTAGCCCTCAAGACCATGACAAAAAGGGATAACAAAAAATCTCTAGATAACCGCTAAAAAGGGGACATTATAGTCCATCTCCTTGAAATTGCTTATCCTCAAGCAATCTCATCTCTGGATGCTATAAGATCTACTCACTCTCCCAAGTAGTATCCTTCAATGAAAAATTCGTTCACTTTGCTAAATATTCCCTGATGACCCATCTGTTGGTATTATGGTATGGTTTTGTCATTGATGTCAACACCTACTAAAACACTAGCACTTTGGAGATCTAGCAACATTCATCGGCAAGCAAGTAACTATTGCACAGTTACTGGTATATGGTTCACCGGCAGGATATAATGATCACCGACACTTGGAATGATATGGAAGACACTTGGTAATATCAAAGACATCATGTGGACATCTTATCTTAATGAATTAATCATTGGTATATTCATATTTGCATATTTTCTTTTACCTGCAAATAGGTCCAGGGTTACACCAACAGGTTTATCTTTTCTAGATCAGCATGGCATGCTATGGAGATGATTAATTATTGTTGTAAATGCATTAAGCCGACATGTTCAATCAGTTATTGCATCGGATATTATATTGTTTGTAAAATGTTTTATTGTAATATCTTGTAGAGCCGACCTACTAAAATTGGTCTTAGGTTATGGTATAAATGTAAGATCTTATTTGTAAGATCAAATGTGGAATGCGAAAGAGAATTGTGTGAAGGTATATGCAAGATTAAGCAGTGCAATACACACAGATATCATTCGAAGGTGAAGCTAGGTTTTTGTGAAAGCATGTCAGCATTACACCGGTACTGAATCCAGCATATGAAGATGCTATTTTGAGCAGTACATTCTTATTGGATTTAACCATCCAATTGTAGACAGTGTGACTCCCATTTTGTGATTAAGCAGTGAGCTCTAGGTGCTTGGCCTTTTTGCATGTGCAGACCCCATTTATGTACACTTACTATCTACAGTAGTATCATCTGATTGTGGGTAAGGTTTCCCACCATGGTTTTTCCCCTTATAGGGTTTCCACGTACAAATATTGGTGTTATGTGTTGTGGATAACTTTGTGTTTATGTTTCATGCACTAATCTTTACCGGTATAGCAATTAACTATTAAAACTATCTACCGACATACTTAATTGATTTACCGGTATTAAGAATTAAGTTGGTTAAGTTGTTTTTGGTTTGAATTTAGTTGACAACTGATTCACTCCCCCCTCTCAGTTGTCTCTGGGACCTAACAATTGGTATTAGAGCTTAGTCCTTTTTTGTAGAAGTTTAACAACTTGAGGAGATCCAATGTCTACTAACTATTTCAGGAAGGACAGTCCTAAACTTGATGGAACCAACTATGGCATATGGAATATCAGAATGCAGACACATCTAGATTGCATTGGAAAGGACATCTAGGATGTTAGAAATAATGGTTATATTGCTGCTATACCAGGTTAGCCCAGTCCAGCTAAGTTGACTAAAGATGAAGAAAATGATTGCAAAGCAAGAGAAGCACTTTTGAGCATATTATCAGATCAACAAATCATGGGACTATCAGATAGGTCTACTACGAAAGCTATTTGGGATCATTTGGAAACACTGAATGAAGAAGATTCCACAGTCAAAATTGCAAAACTTGAAAGCTTCCGGGTCAGCTATGAACATCTAAAAATGGAAGAAGATGAAAGGAATTATGCTTTTATGGAAAGAGTAAATGAAATTGTTTTGGGTATTAAATGTTGTGGAGGAACCTTTAGTGAGGATGAAATTTTTTCAAAAGTTTTAAGAGGATTGCCACCGGCATATAAAATGAAGGTTATTTCTATAAATGAGTTGAGAACAATGCCTAATACATCAGTAACTAGGGATACATTGATTGGGAAACTTTCAAATTTTGAAATTGAAGAATTTGGTCCTCTTGCTACTATTAAAACAAATTTGGCCTTTAAAGCATCAACATCATCTACTCCATCATTTGACAAATCTGATTCGAAAGCCTTTTATGCAAGAGAGCTTGAAGAAAGCAGGAAAGAAAATGAAGAACTTGAAGAACTTGAAGCACTATTTGCAAGGAAAATGCCTAAAGGTCTAGTTGGAAGTAAGTATGAAGGTAAAGCACCCTTTAAATGTTTTAACTGCAATAAGATTGGTCATATGGCTTCGAGATGCACTAATAGACATTCTAGACTAAGAGAAGAAGCTAGAAGAACATAGAAGACTAACACAGAATATCAGAGATACAGATTTAAGAAGAATAAAGATGAATCTTGTTACATTACTGATGAAGGTGTGACTGATGATTCTGATGAGGATCCAACAGACAATGGATGGGTTTTTGTTGCTATAACAAAAGATCAACTGGCACCTACTACTCAACTGGTAGAACAAGCCCTAGTAGCTAAAGTTGAAGTAAAGGATGAATGGATCATTGACTCAAGATGCTCACATCATATGACAAGAGACAAAGGTAAATTCTTGAACTTTCAAGAATACAATGGCGGTTTAGTAAGATTTGGAGATGACAAAGCTTGTTCAATCAAAGGTAAGGGTACAATATCTCTTGATGGTAAGCATAACACTGACAATGTCTACTATGTTGAAGGATTAAAGCATAATCTTTTCAGTGTTGGTCAATTAGTTGAGAAAGGATTTTAGTTACAATTTAAGAATGGAAAATGCAAAATCATGAATAGAACTAGTTTAGAAATTGCAACCGGTAATCAGACTAGAGTTAAAATCTTTCATTTGAATAACAATGAAAAGACATGCTTGATTGCACATATAGATGAAAGTTGGTTATGGCATAAGAGACTCTGTCATGTAAACTTTGATTGCATGGTAAAGATCAGTACTACTAAGGCGGTTAGGGATTTACCTAAAATTGTCAAACCTCAGAATACAATATGTAAGGAATGTCAATTTGGAAAACATGTTAGAGCTAGTTTCAAAAGTATTCCAGAAAAATCCAATAATGCTCTTGATTTGATTCACACTGATTTATGTGGTCCAGCTAGAACTAAAACCTTACAAGGTGATAGATATTTCATGCTAATCATTGATGACTATTCTAGAATGTGTTGGGTTACTTTTCTCAGAGAAAAATCAGAAGCACTTGGAAAGTTCAAACTGTTCAAAGCAATGGTTGAAAATGAAACCAGTAAGAAAATCAAATGTTTAAGATCAGATCAAGGAGGAGAATTCACATCTAAGGAACTTAATACATTCTTTGAAGTGAATGGAATCAAAAGACAGCTATATGCACCTCAGATACCATAGCAGAATGGAGTTGTTGAAAGGAAATATAGAACTATCTTGGATGCAGCAAGAAGTATGTTATCAGAAACAAATTTAGAACCTGTGTATTGGAGAGAAGCAGTCAGTACAACGGTCTACACATTCAACAAAGTTCACATCAAAGGTGAAACTGGTAAGACCCCTCATGAACTATGGTTTGGTAATACTCCCACTCTTAAGTATTTAAGAATCTTTGGAAGTAAATGTTATATCAAAAGAGATGAGTATATTGGAAATTTTGATCCTAGAAGTGATGAAGCAATATTTCTTGGTTATTCATCTAAGAGCAAGGCATATAGATGTTTTAACAAAAGATTGCAGAAAATTGTTGAGAGTACAAATGCAAAGATTGATGAACAATTCAGGGGGACTTCAAGGTATATAGACTCTGAACTGGCAACAAAATTGTTGACAAATGAACCTACACTAAATCCACCAGTACAAAATGGAGATCGAACTACCCCGGTACCATCTGAGGATTCCACGGTAATTGAAGAACAACAACAAATAAAGACACCCCAGTATGTAAGATTGAATCATTCTGAAGATCAGATAATTGGAAACAAGTTTAAAGGAGTTATGACAAGAGGAAGATTGGCAAATGAAGAGGTATGTCTTATTTCTCAAATTGAACCATCATCTGTTAATGAGGCATGTGAAGATAAATTTTGGATTAAAGCTATGGAAGAAGAATTAGAACAAATTGAGAAAAATAACACTTGGACATTAGTTCCCCGACCTAAAGATAAAAATGTAATTGGAACCAAATGGTTATTTAGAAAAAAACTTAATGAAGATGGTAAGGTTATCGGAAATAAAGCAACACTAGTGGGTAAGGGATATTCTCAGAAGGAAGGAGTTGATTACAATGAAACCTTTGCACCGATAGCTAGAATTGAGGCAGACAGATTATTCTTGGCTTTTGCAGCACACAAGAACTACAAAGTTTATCAAATGGATATTAAATGTGCATTTTTGAATGGAGATCTTGAAGAGGAAGTCTATATTGAACAACTTGATGGATTTTCTTTGACAGATGACAATGATATGGTTTGCAGGTTAAGAAAAGCTCTGTATGGATTAAAACAAGCTCCAAGAGCTTGGTATGCAAGATTGGATAAGTATCTTTTGAAGTTTGGTTTTACTAAAGGAAATGCAAACAACAATTTATATTACAAAATAACTAATGATGACATCTTGATTATAGAAGTATTCGTTGATGATATAATCTTTGGAGGAGAAGGTGGATTATGTAAGGAATTTTCTATTAAAATGCAACAAGAATTTGAAATGTCTATGATTGAAGAAATAAAATTCTTTTTAGGATTGCAGATTTCATAGACTGATAAAGGTATATTCTTGAGTCAATCCAAATACTTAAAAGAGTTACTAAAGAAATTTGGGATGGAGAACTCTAAACCGGTAAGCACACCTATGACTACAAATGACAAATTATCTCAAAGGGATGAATCTACACCTGTTAATTCAACTAGATACAAATCTATGATAGTAGGTTTACTGTATTTAACACAAACTAGACCTGATATTATGAATGCAGTATGTATTATTTCAAGATTTCAAAGTAGTCCTAGAGAAAATCATGAATCAGTAGTAAAAAGGATTTTTCGGTACTTACAAGGCACTATATATCTTGGATTATGGTATCCTAGAGATGAAAATTTTGGTCTATGTGCATACATAGATGCAAATTGGGAAGGAGATGTGGCTGATAGGAAAAAGCACCATGGGCGGAGAATTCTTTCTTGGAAACAGATTAGTTTCTTGGTTGAGTAAGAAATAAAGTTGTACATCTTTATCAATAGCAGAATCAAAATATGTTGCAGCAGCAACCAACTGTACATAGGTACTGTGGATTAAGCAAATGTTGAAAGACATAAAGGTAAAATTCAAGGAACCTATTACTATCTATTGTGATAACACTGTAGCAATTGATATATCTAAGAATCCATTACTACATTCTAAAACAAAACATGTTTCTATCAAACTGAATTTTCTAAGGGAAAAAGTTGAAGAAAAGGAGATAAAACTGGTTTATGTGAATACTAAAGAACTTGCAGATATTTTTACAAAACTTTTGCCTAAGGAGACTTTTGAATATCTCAGAGATTAGCTTGGAGTGATACCACCACCAGTAGAGACTTAGGAAGTTGATGATTGTCATCAACCGACAAAATTAACAGACAAATCTTTTATTCCGGTCTTTGATGAGGAAGCTACTTCTCAGGGGGAGTAGTTGGTATATTGTATTGATTGGTATTTTGTATATGAACTTGGTTTTGTTGTAACTTTGGCATTTGATGTCAAAGGGGGAGAGATTGGTATGGAAAAACTCACAAAACCTTTCAAAAACACAAGGAAAACACATGTTGCTCCCAAGGGGAGAGATTGTTGTTTGGGAGAGATTATTACTCTCTGTATGTATTTTGATTTTTGGTTATGATATTTTTGGAGATTGTTGGTTTTTGGTATGTGGCATTTCTATTTTGGCATTTTGATTGTTTTTCCATCTTGTGTTGCCACCAATGCCAAAGGGGGAGATTGTTGGTATTTTGGTATGGTTTTTTCATTGATATCAACACCTACTAAAACACTAGCACTTTGGAGATCCAACAACATTCACCGGCAAGCAAGTAACTATTGCACAGTTACTGGTATATGGTTCACCGGCAGGATATAATGATCACTGACACTTGGAATGATATGGAAGACACTTGGTAATATCGAAGACATTGTGTGGACATCTTATCTTAATGAATTAATCATTGGTATATTCATATTTGCATATTTGCTTTTACCGGCAAATAGGTCCAGGGTTATCCAGGGTTACACTGATAGGTTTATCTTTTCCAGATCAGCATGGCACACTATGGAGATGATTAATTATTGTTATAAATGCATTAAGATGACATGTTCAATTAGTTATTGCATCAAATATTATATTGTTTGTAAAATGTTTTATTGTAATATCTTGTAGAGCCAACGTACTAAAATTGGTCTTAGGTTATGGTATAAATATAAGATCTTATTTGTAAGATCAAATTTGGAATGCAAAAGAGAATTGTGTGAAGGTATATGCAAGATTAAGTAGTACAATGCACACAGACATCATTCGAAGGTGAAGATAGGTTTTTGTGAAAGCATATCACCATTACACCAGTACTAAATCCAGCATAGGAAGATGCTATTTTGAGCAGTACATTCTTATTGGATTTAACCATCCAATTGTAGTCAGTGTGACTCCCATTTTGTGATTGAGCAATGAGCTCTAGGTGCTTGGCCTTTTTGCATGTGTAGACCCCATTTATGTACACTTACTATCTGCAGTAGTATCATCTGATTGTGGGTAAGGTTTCCCACTGTGGTTTTCCCCCTTACAGGGTTTCCACATACAAATATTGGTGTTATGTGTTGTGGATGACTTTGTGTTTATGTTTCATGCACTAATCTTTACTGATATAGCAATTAACTATTAAAACTGTCTACCGACATACTTAACTGGTTTACCGGTATTAAGCATTAAGTTGGTTAAGTTGTTTTTGGTTTGAATTTAGTTGACAACTGATTCACCCCCTCCCTCTCAGTTGTCTTCGGGATCTAACACCATCTTCATAAGATGTGCTCTCTAGTCTCCAAGATGGTCTCAGGAACCAAAATAAATTTCCCCTCATCATCAAGAGGAGGCAACTCTGCTGAAGGTATATCATATGGTTTGACACCTTCTTGAGGTGAGATACATGAAGAAAATTGTGTACCTTACTATCTACCAAAAACTCAATCTCTTAAGACACTTCATCCAACCCTCCTGATAAATCTGAATGGGCCATAATAACATGGCTTCAACTTTTCTGCACCACTCCTCTTATGAGTGGACTGGTGGTAAGGTTGTAGCATGAGGTAAACCATGTCACCCACCTCAAAAGATCTCTCTATTCTATGCTAATCTATATATATTTTTTTTCTGATTTTGAGCCTTTTGAATATTTTCCTTCAGTGATCTCATGATATCCTGACTCTCCTGTAAGAGATCCTTAGCCTTCGGTACTTGGCTGCCCCCAAAAAGAAAATCCAAGAAGATCAGAGCCTCATAACCATAGAGGGCCATGAAAGGTGACATCTGAATAGACATATGGAAGTGGTGTTGTAACAATACTTGCCTAAGTGCAACCACTTAACCCACGCCTTTTTCTACCCTATGATATAATTGCGGAGGTATCCTTCCACCCATTTATTCATAATATTTGTCTATCCATTTGTCTACAGGTGATAGCTGGTGCTCAAAGTGAGATATGTCCCACACAACCTGAAGAGCTCCTACCAAAAATTACTCATAATCCTACTATCCTGATTACTCACAATACTCCATGGCAACCCGTGCAACCTGAATACCTCTCTGAAAAACAATTCCGCTGTTTACACTATTGTATAGGTGGATGAAATGGAAAAAAATAAGAAAAATTCATCAACCGATCCACCACCACATATATGCAATCCCTACCTTGGACCTTAGGTAGGCCCATAATGAAATCCATCGACACACTGTCCCACTTTCTCTCAGGAATGGGTAGGGCTTGCAATAAACCACCAGGGAAAGAGTGCTCATGCTTATTTTGCTAACACACTGGGCACTCCCTCACATATTGTAAGACTTCTGTCTTGAACCCTTTCCAAGTAAAATGCTCTCTTGCATGCCTTTAAGTTTTAAAGAAACCTGGATGACCTATTAATGGTGAGTCATGGAAGGCTCTCAAAATCTTCTTCTTTATAGTAGAACCTAACACTAAATAAATTCTCTCCTTATATATAATAAAATCATTTTCCACTGTATATCTGTCATCCTCAATAGTGCCATCAATGATACTAGTAGCCCACTTGTCTTTTGTGTACTCTGGTGAAATCAATTCCCTCCAATCATCCTCCAACAATCCAAAATCGCACAAATGTGGTCTCCTAGATAAGGAATCGACAACTATGTTTTTATTGCCTTTGATGAAAACTATATCAAATTCATAAGCCTGTAGTTTGCTGACCCATTTCTATTGTCTGTCATTCAAATCCTTTTGCCCCAAGAAATGCCTCAAACTGTTATAATCTGTCTTGATGGTAAACTTGCTACCCACCAGATGTTGTCTAAAATTTGCTAAGGCATGAATAATCGCTAGCATTTCCATGTCGTAGATATTGTAACTCTTCTCAAGTCCCCTCAATTTTGTGCTCTCAAAAGAGATGGGGTTTCTATCCTATATCAATACCACACCAAGGCCCTCACCTAAAGTGTCACAATGCAACTCAAAAGGCCTATTGAAATTTGGATTAGCCAACACTGGACATGTGCTCATCAATTCCTTAAATCTATCAAAGCACTGCTGAGTGCTATCCATCCACTCAAATCCATCTTTCCTAGTCAAATATATAAGGGGTGCAGTAGTATGAGAAAATCCCCTCACAAAGCAGTGGTAAAATAGATACAACCCAAGAAATCCTTTTAGCTGAGAAACATTCTTCGGTGGCGACCAATCCATAATAGCTTTGATCTTATCTGGATCCACACAAACACCCCTAGCACTGATGATGTTCCCTAAATACAACAACTATGTCATTCCAAAAGGACATTTAGACATCTTCGCATAAAGGGACTCACGCTGAAGGATGCTCAACACAATATCTATGTATTTTAGATGCTCCTCCCAAGTCTTACTGTAAATCAATATGTCATCAAAGAATATAAACACGAACATCCTCAACTAATCTTTGAATGTCCTATTCATACAAGACCGGAAGGTAGTTGACACATTAGTCAAGCCAAAGGGCATGACCAAGAACTTGAAGTGTCCATAGTGACACTTGAAAGCTCTCTTCTCCATGTCATCCTTCCTGACCTAGATCTGATGATAAACAGATTTGAAATCTATTTTGGAGAAGTAATAGGCACCGTACAACTCATTTATAAGTTCATCAATACGAGGAATCAAATATCTATTTTTTATCATTCTCTTATTTAATTACCTATAATCAATGCACATCCTAAAAGTACCATCCTTTTTAACCAACACCACTGAAGAAGCAAACAAACTCTTACTAGGTCTGATATGCCCCATCTCGAGAAGCTCTTTGATAGCCTTCTTGATCTCATCCTTATACCTTTTTGTATTCCTGTAGGGTGTAGTGATAATAGGTTTCACACCCTCCTCTAACTCTATAACATGCCCAATGCCCCTGTCAAGAGGTCTCCCTCGAGGTATACCACCAAACACTTTAGAGTGCTTGGTTAACAATGACTGAACTTGCATTGGATAATATTGCTTTCGTTGAACTATTCCCTCTGGCATCACTAAAATATTAGCTGCCCACTGCACCTGATCATGATGAATCAACCTCTCCATTCATCTAAGTGATACTCTCCTAAGACCACCATCTAACAACCCATGAAGTACCACTTTCTGACCCTGATGCTCAAATCTCATTTCAACCTTCTCCAACTTAAATGTAAACTCAACCAAAGAAGTCATCCAAGTCATGCCTAGTATGAAATCATAGTCTCCCATGTCTACAACATAGAAATCATCAACCAACTCGTAGTCACCAATCCTCATGTGCAAATTATAAATTTTCTGTGTGTATAGGATCTTATGCCCACTAGCCACTATCACTCTGAATCCATCATTCTCCTCTATCTGCAATCCCCTTTTCACCACAACCTAAGCATAGATTAAATTATGTGTAGCACCCTTGTCGATCAATGAAATCACTCACTGCCCCTAAATCACACCACACACCTTAAAGGTGATAGATTTTTGAATACCTGACAAGCATGCAATCACCATGTCATCACTGCTATTCCCACCAGAAGCTGATTTATTATCGATGTCCCCTATAGATGATTAACTATTTGAACTTTTAGAGGCTATCTCCTTAGCTGAAAAATACTCAATCTTCTTAGCCTTAAGGGAAAATTTGTGTTAGACAATTCAAATAACTATAAGACAACTAAGAGGGGGGGGGTGAACTAGTTGCCACCATATTAGTAGAACCTTAAGCAATTAAAACTTTAATACCAGAACCCAAAATATCAATACCAAAATGCATAAACCAATTACCAAAATAGCAGATAAACCAATTAAGCATAAACAATAATTAGAGAATAAATACCATCCACATGACACAAGGATTGGTACGTGGAAAACCCGGTAAAGGGAAAAACCACTATGGTAAGCCTACCCACATTCAGATAATACTTCTGTAGTAAGTATGTGATTACAATTGAGGGACCTGCACTTGTAGGAAGGCCAACAACCTAGAGGGCATTGCTCATCACAAAAGGAGTCTCACTAAATACATAGAAATCCATACTACAATCCAAAGGAAAGAATGAACTACAAAGATAGCATCTCCTATTCCTGAATATAGTTTCGATTAAGCTCAATACCAGAGCACTAAATCCTCTTATATAAACCCAACTCAATCACCAATGATCAAGCAAATTCTCTGCCTATATGATTATTACATTGTTCTCTCCTTACATATCCATATCCACATTCCTATATGATCTACAATGAGATCTTACATCATATATAAACAAAAACCCTTGACCACAAATAATAAGGTTGACCACCAGATAATAAAACAATTACATAATTACAAAACATGTCGGCCTGAGACCAAAAAAATAATATCCAACCCATAAGACATCCCGAAAACACATCGAGAATTCCAATCAACACGTTACATTAAGCTAGTCCATAACCTAGATAAACCGAGACCCAATTTAGGTCCACACATGCTAAAGAAATGATTCCAATCAATAAAGTCTCAAACATGATCACCATCAACATCCTAAATCTCCACTAGAAGCCACACTAACACCACTTATGCATATCATCAAAGATCTTTAATGAAGCTCTGCTGGTGAAACCCTCACTGAAACAACAAACTAGTCTTTCCAGCATATAGGATAGCATGCGATCACCAAATCAAAATCAACTGATTGAACATGAACTTGAGTAGGATGAATAAGCCAATTCCATAACCCAAACATACCAGAGCATACCAGATCATTATGATCTAATCCAACTAGAAACCAAACATCTTACCAGGACCAGAAGGATACTGGTAAAGCATCCAAAACAGCTATTGTTGACATCAATGACAAAACATCAATGCAACACATAATCAATTCCTCCAAATGGCCAACAATCTCCCTCTTTGGCATTGATGGCAACACTAGATGTGAAAAACATCCAAGTGCCAAGAAGATCCAAACAAATATCCCATGCAAGAATATAGCAATGAGGTTTTGATCCATACTCTCCCTGTAAATGATATCATAATTAAGTTTTGCAAATTTCTCCCCCTAATGTATATATCCCTTAAGTTTTTTACATGAATAGCTCCCCCCCTTTGAGATCAATCCCAGAAATATGACATAAATATCAAAGCAAAAACAAAAAACACTGAATCACAAGGCTAACTACTCCCCCTAAGAAGTAGCATCCCCACATCAATCCAAAATGAATAATATCTCTGATAATACATACCAGACTGATGCCAAATAGAATCATTCAGTTCTCTGCCAGAGGGGTAGAAACCCCTAATTTGTCTCTGAGGCACTCAAATGATTCTTTAAGCAAAGGTTTAGTGAAAATATCTACAATCTTCTCTTTAGTGTTCACATAAACTAGTCTAACTTCATTTTATTCCACCTCCTTCAAAAAGTTATACTTGATAGATATGGGCTTTGTCTTAGAGTGAAATACCAGATTCTTTGATATGTCTATAGTAGTAGAGTTATCACAGTGAATAACTACCAGTCCAATGCAATCCACTTTAATGTCCTTCAACATTTTCTTCGTCCATAAGACTTGTGTAATGTTAGTAGCAACAACAACATACTCAGCTTCAATAGTAGATAAAGAAGTACATGATTGTTTCTTGCTAATCCATAAAACCAACTTCTTCCCAAGAAAGAAAGCTCCACCGGAAGTACTTTTCTGGTCATCTACATCACCTTCCCAATATGCATCTGTATATGCACATAAAGTAAAGTCATCATCCTTAGGGTACAACAAACCATATTTAGATATACCTTGGAAGTATCTAAAAATTCTTTTCACTGCACTCTCATGATTTTCTCTAGGATCACTTTGATATCTTGACACAATGCAAAAAAACATTCATTATATTAGGCCTAGTCTGAGTCAAATATAGAAGACCTCCAATCATAGACTTGTATCTTGTAGGATTTACCAGTGTAGATTCATCTTTCCTTGTCAATTTCTCAATTGTAACCATAGGAGTATTTATCGGTTTAGAGTCTACCATACCAAATTTATTCAACAATTATGTAGCATACTTAGTTTCACAGATGAAAATACCTTTATCAGTTTGAGTAATCTGCAAACCTAAGAAAAATTTCATTTTCCCAATCATAGACATTTCAAATTATTTCTCCATATTCTTAGAAAATTCCATACACAACTTATCTTCACCCCCAAAAATAATGTCATCAACAAAAACCTTAATAATTAGTATATCATAATTAGTGACTTTATAATATAGATTACTATAAGCATTACCTTTAGTGAAACCAAGCTTCAAAAGATATTTATCCAACCTTTCATACCAAGCTCTAGGTGCCCGTTTCAATCCATATAAGGCTTTCTTTAACCTACAAACCATGTTTTTATCATCTGAAAGTGAAAAACTAATAAAATTATAAAGCATTGAGAGGTGGGGGGTGAATCAGTGAAAGCAAAAACAATAACACTTTAATTGCAGACCGGTAAAAACATTTAAGCAATTTACCATTGACTTTGCATATAATCCAAAGTGCTATAAAAGTATTCACCACAAGAAAAACATTCACCATAACACAAATATTTATATGTGGAAAACCCAACTGGGAAAAACCACGGTGAGATGGAACTCACAAGTTAACTATCTACAAAAATAGATAACTAATAGGTTAAGGTCTACAAATGCTCTATTAGGAGCAGATCCTGTTGTTAGAGATCTCAAACCCTGTTAGGAGCTATACCTGGTTAAAGGTAACCTCACTAGAGGATTTAGATCCAA
Source organism: Cryptomeria japonica (assembly GCF_030272615.1). Classification (NCBI taxonomy): domain Eukaryota; kingdom Viridiplantae; phylum Streptophyta; class Pinopsida; order Cupressales; family Cupressaceae; genus Cryptomeria; species Cryptomeria japonica. The sequence goes on along the minus strand of NC_081408.1, from coordinate 274,037,122 downwards.
ATTAATAAATCACCTTGTTAGAGGATTTAGACAATGAACCTTGTTAGAGCTTACCCGGTTAAGGGATTTTACTGTTGTAGTTATTAGAGAACAACAGTTGTATTGATCTAACTGTATCGCTGACATACTCTGCAACTCCTTCAACAAATTGCATCAACTGCAACTCATATCATAACTTGTATCTACTATATCAAATATCTCATCACAATGTCTTTTTATAGATACTATATTTCATGTCGGCTCCTGAACCTTGACACAATTTCCTAAGTTCAATGAATCTAGACAATCTTCCTTAACATGACACAAATTACCACCATAGTGTTGGTCAGTGGTAACACATCACAACTGGTGATAAATCATCACACAAACTGGAAAACTGGTTAGAACACTGATATCGGTTAAGTTTTGACCATTTCGATACTCACATACCGATTCACTTGAATTTATAGTAGATGATTGTCTCCACACTCCTTGACTTCATCTACTGCATCTCAAAAATAGTAACTCTAGAACTGATCAAAACTGATTGACTTATCTACATATATTGGTTATCTACATGCACCGGTTTAGACATCTTCATACATATGATACCAGTTAACAATACAATGACTCAATAGTACTAGTTTACCTTAACTGGTATACTAAGATGACTATGACAATTAGAACATATATGTGCCATCAATGACAATACATGAAGTCATGAAATACAAAAGTCATCAAGCCAACAAAAACCTGTTAGGTCCCGGGAAGGACAACTGAGAGGGGGTGGGGTGAATCAGTTGTGAACCAATTTACAATAATTTATAATCCAAATGCAAGTTATTCCAATTTAACCTTAATGCCGGTAAACCAAAATTAAGTGTCGGTAAAATAGATTAACAATTATAGCAGTATCGGTTTAACTTAATGCATAAAACAAAAAGTGAAACAACATCCACAACACATAACACAAAGATTTTGACATGGAAACCCGGTAAGGGAAAAACGATGGTGGGAAACCTTACTAACAATCAGATGATACTACTGTAGATAGTATGTGTATACAAATGGGGTTTGCACATGTAGAAAGGCCAACCGCCTAGAGCTCATTGCTCAATCACAAAATAGGAGTCACACTGACTACACAATTGGATGGTTAAATCCAATGATAATGTATTGCTCAAAATAGCATCTGCAATGATGGATTCAGTACTGGTTGAGCTCTGAACATGAGTGTCAAAATAACTTCATAACCTTCCTTCAACCTTTGAATAATGTCTGCATGATTCACACAAGGATCTACTTATTTTTGCTCTTCAATAAATGAACACACTCATACCATATCCTATATCCTGATCTTTAATAAGATCTTATAATCATTTATACAAAACCTAAGACCAAATGTATAGGTCGTCTCACTAAAGATATTACAATTATATCAATTACAAATAAGTCTTGATGCAATACAACATGTTTTCTCAATATATTTACCACAATATCCAATCAATAAACAATCTCCATAACGTGCCATGCTGATTTGGAATAGATAACATGTACCGGTCCATAACCTAGACCTATCTTCCGGTAAAGGCAAATCTGTTAACTTGATTAGACCAATAAGAAAAACACCAAAACCAAACTTCCAATCCATGTCTTCAACATAACCAACTGATCTCCAGATGATAACAAGTCATCATCGCTGTTGGTGAACCATATAACTTGTTGGTGAACATATACCGGTGACTGTGCATAAGACACTAACCATACCGGTGAACATAATGTAAACCTCCAAGAAGATAAGTGTTGACATCAATGGCAAAACCAATGCAACACATGAAGAAGTCATACATAATACAAACAAAACCATTACGTTGCTCAATATAAACTTCCTCATCAAGATCCCCATTCAAAAAGGCACACTTAACATCCATCTGATAAACCTTGTAGTTTTTATGTGTAGCATAGGCAAGAAATAATATTAGAGCTTCAATCCTAGCTATAGGTGCAAAAGTTTCACCATAATCAATTTCTTCCTTCTAAGAATATCCTTTACAAACCAATCTAGCTTTATTCCTTACAACTTGTCCATCTTCATTTAATTTATTCCTAAAAACCCATTTAGTTCCAATAACATTCTTATTTTTAGGCCAGGGAACAAAATTCCATGTGTTATTCTTCTCTATTTGATCTAATTCTTCTTCTATAGATTTCATCTAACATTCATTTTTACATGCTTCAATTATTGATATCGGTTCAACTTGAGAAATTAAAAATACCTCATTAGTTGCCAATCTCCTTCTTGTCATTACTCCATCATTCTTATCCCCAATGATTTGATCTTCTAAATGGTTCATCCTTACATACCTAGGAGTCTTCTGACTCTTTGTTCCTCTTCCTGATTCTTCAGTTATTGTTGAATTTTCTAATACTGCTGGAGTAACTGGTTCAACATTATGTTTTGGTAAAGGTGTTACTGGTTCAGTTCTAATCATTTCCACTGCCCGTTCTTGCTCATAAACTCTGATTTCACTTTTATTTAGCTCATCCACCTTGACATTAATGCTCTCCACAATTCTTTGCAATCTCTTGTTATAACATCAATATGCTTTACTTTCATTAAAATAACCAAGAAATATTTCTTTATCAAATCTATGATCAAATTTGCCAATGATATCATCTCTCCTGATATAAGATTTACTACCAAAGATTCTGAAATACTTAACTATAGGTGTATTACCAAACCATAATTCATAAGGTGTCTTACCAATTTCTCCTTTGATATGTACTCTATTGCATGTATTAAATGTTGTTCTCACTGTTAGGTCTCGGAGACAACTGAGAGGGGGGGGGGGTGAATTAGTTGTCAAATAAATTCAAACAAAAAACAACTTAACCGATTTAATGCTTAATACCGGTAAACCAGTCTTTTATGCCGGTAGACAGTTTTATTAGTTAATTGCAATACCGGTAAAGATTAATGCATGAAACAGAAAGACAAAATCATCCACAACACATAACACCAATATTTGTATGTGGAAACCCTGTAAGGGGAAAAACCACGGTGGGAAACCTTACCCACAATCAGATGATACTACTACAAATAGTAAGTGTATGCAAATGGGGTCTGCACATGCAGAAAGGCCAAGCGCCTAGAGCTCACTGCTCAAACACAAAATGGGAGTCATAGTGACTATAATTGGATGGTTAAATCCAATATGAATCTACTGCTCAAATTAGCATCTTTCTATGCTGGATTCAGTACCAGTGTAGTTCTGATTGTCTTCACAAAAACCTCCTTCAACCTTCAAATGATGTCTACATGTATAGCTCTGCTTAATCTCGCATATACCTTCACACAATTCTTTTTCACATTCCCTTATTCGATCTTACAAATAAGATCTTACATTTATATTATAACCTAAGACCAATTTTAGTAGGTCGGTTCTAAAGGATATTACAATAAAATCAATTTACAAATAAAACAATATCGGATGCAATAACCAATTCAACATATCGGCTTGATGCATTTACAACAATAATAAAACATCTCCATAGTGTGTTGTGTTGATCTGGAAAAGATAAACCTACCGGTGTATAACCTGGACCTATTTGCCGGTAACAACAAATATGCAAATACAAATATTCCAATGAACAAATCTACAAGACAAAGTGTCCAAACAATGTCTTCGACATAACCAGGTGTTTTCCATGCCATTCCAAGTACCGGTGAATATTATATCTTGCCAGTGTACCAGATACTGGTGACTGTGCATAAGTCACTTGCTTGTCGGTGAATGTTGTTGATTCTCCAAAGTGCCAGAGTTGATAAGTGTTAGTAGGTGTTGACATCAATGACAAAACCATACCAAAATACCAACAATTTCCCCCTTTGGCATTGATGGCAACACAAGATGGAAAAACCATCAAAGTGCCAAATACCAAAAACCAACAATCTCACAAAAGAGATCATAACCAGAAATCAAAATATAGATAGAGAGTAATCAGTCTCTCCAAAATAATAATCTCTCCCCCTGGGAGTAACATGTGTTTTCCTTGTGTTTTTCCATACCAATCTCTCCCCCTTTGACATTAAATGCCAAAGTAATATAAAGACCATTGTACAGATACAAAATACCAATCAATTCACTATACCAACTACTCCCCCTGAGAAGTAGCTTTCCATCAAAGCCGAAGTAAAAGATTTCTCTATTAATTCTATTGGTTGATGACTATCATCAACTATCTAAGTTTCTACCGGTGGGGGTATGACCCCAATATGGTCTCTGAGGTATTCAAAAGTCTCCTTAGGCAGAGGTTTAGTGAAAATGTTTGCAATCTACTCGTTAGTATTCACATAAACCAGTTTAATTTCTTTTGCTTCAACATTTTCCCTTAGAAAATTCAGTTTGATAGAAACATGTTTGGTTTTAGAATGTAATACCGGATTCTTAGATATATCAATTGCTGCAGTGTTATCACAATAGATAGTAATAGGTTCCTTGCATTTTACCTTTATATCCTTCAACATTTGCTTAAGCCATAGTACCTGTGTACAGTTAGTTGCTGCTGCAACATATTTTGATTTTGTTGTTGATAAAGATGTACAACTTTGTTTCGTACTCAACCAAGAAATTAATCTACTTCCAAGAAAAAATGCTCCGTCGGTGGTGCTTTTTCTATCATCCACATCTCCTGCCCAATTTGCATCTATGTGTGCACATAATTCAAATTTTTCATCTCTAGGATACCATAATCTAAGATTTGTAGTGCCTTGCAAGTACCAGAAAATCCTTTTTACTGCTAATTCATGATTTTCTCTAGGATTGCTTTGAAATCTTGAAACAATACATACTGCATTTATGATATCAGGTCTTGTTTGTGTTAAATACAGTAAACCTCCTATCATAGATTTGTACCTAGTCGGATTAACAAGTGTAGGTTCATCCCTTAGTGATAATTTGTCATTTTTAGTCATAGGTGTGCTTACCGGTTTAGATTTTTCCATCCCAAATTTCTTTAATAACTCCTTCAAGTACTTGGATTGACTCAAGAATATACCTTTATCATTCTGTGAAATATGCAATCCTAAAAAGAATTTTATTTCTCCAGTCATAGGCATTTATAACTCTTGTTGCATTTCAATAGAAAAGTCTTTACATAATCCATATTCTTCTCCAAAGATTATATCATCAACAAAAACTTCTATAACCAAGATGTCATCATTAGTCACTTTGTAATATAAGTTGCTACTAGCATTAACTTTAGAAAAACCAATCTTCAAAAGATACTTATCCAATCTTGCATACCAAGCTCTTGGAGCTTCTTTCAACCCATACAAAGCTTTCCTTAACCTGCAAACCATATCTTCATTATCTGTCAAAGAAAATCCATCAGGTTGTTCAATGTAAACTTCTTCTTCAAGATCTCCATTCAGAAATGCACATTTAATATCTATTTGATATACTTTGTAGTTCTTGTGTGCTGCAAAAGCCAAGAATAATCTGACTACCTCAATTCTAGCAATCGGTGCAAAGGTTTCATTATAATCAATTCCTTCTTTCTAAGAATATCCCTTACACACTAGTCTTGCTTTATTTTTGATTACCTTACCATCTTCATTAAGTTTGTTTTTGAATACCCATTTGGTTCCAATCACATTTTTGTCTTTAGGCCGGGGAACTAATATCCAAGTGTTGTTTTTCTCAATTTGTTCTAGTTCTTTTTCCATAGCTTTAATCCAGTGTTTATCTTCACATGCCTCATTAACTGATGATGGTTCAATTTGAGAAATAAGACATACCTCTTCATTTGCCAGTCTTCCTCTTGTCATAACTCCTTTATACTTGTTTCCAATTATCTGATCTTTAGAGTGATTCAGTCTTACATATCAGGGTGTCTTTTGCTGCTGTTCCTCAGATAGAGTGGAATTTTCAGATGATATCGGTGTAAATGGATCTTCATTCTGTACCAGTGGATTCAATGTAGATTCATTTGTCATAATTTCTATTGCCAGTTTAGAATATATATACCTTGAAGTTCCTCTGAATTTTACCAGTTGCAATCAAGCATGTCTTTTCACTGTTATTCAAATAAAAGATGTTACCTCTAGTTTGATTACCAGTTGCAATTTCCAAACCAGTTCTATTCGTGATTTTTCATTTTCTATTCTTGAATTGTAACTGAAATCCTTTCTCAACTAATTGACCAACACTCAAAAGATTATGCTTTAAACCTTCAACATAGTAAACATTGTCAGTGTTATGCTTACCATCAAGAGATATTGTACCTTTACCTTTGGTCAAACAAGCTTTATCATCTCCAAATCTCACTAGACCTCCATTATATTCTTGAAAGTTCAAGAATTTTCTTTTATCACCAGTCATATGATGTGAGCATCCTGAATCAATGATCCATTCATCCTTAACTTCAATTTTGGCTACCAAGGCTTGTTCTACCGGTTGAATAGTAGGTGCCGGTTGATCTTCTGTTATAGCAACAAAAACCCATCCATTGTCTATCAGATCCTCATCAAAATCATCAGTCACTCATTCATTAGCAAGATAATAAGATTTGTCTTTATTCTTCTTAAATCTGTATCTCTGATATTCAGGGTTAGGCTTGTATGTTCTCCTAGCTTCTTCTCTTAGTCTATAATGTCTATCAGAGCATCTAGTGTTGGCAAATGCACACTCCAATGAGAAATTGTAGGTGATTGAAGGTTTTGTCATTGATGGCAATCTTGCAATCATATGATACCGGCAAGACAATATACCAGCATCGGCAATGACAGACTCTACATCGACACACAGGAGACTGACAGACAAAGGAAGGATACCGACACCCTGGCCAATAGGAATTTTGTTTATAATATATTTTGTAATTAATTGTAAAATCATTGTAAGCCGACATGGAAAGTTGTAATATGACTCATATATGTATGAGATCATTGTAGAACATTTTGTAAGAAGGACATAGGCGAAATTATGCATACCTAATATGTGAATTTTAGGTTAAGGGTTTATGTATGCAGCTGAGCTAAAACTGGAACTAGATCTGGCATAGCAGATACTATTTTGAAGTAGTACAAGACATTGGATTTGTATAATCCATTTTGTAAGTCAGTGTGACTTCTTATTTTGTATTTGAGCAGTGAGCTCTAGGCACTTAGCCTTCCTGCATGTGCAGGCCCCTATTGTAAGAGTAATATTCACTTATTGGCCAGTAAGCAAATATTGTGGGTCACAAATTCCACTAAGGTTTTTCCCACACCGGGTTTCCTCATTAAACTACTGTGTTATGGTGTGCTTTTCATGTGGTTGTTGTTATCTTTGTTTACTGCATTATTTTTGGTTTACGGGTATACAGTATTGATATGCTCTACATATTTTAAATCAAGTAAATTCTTCAACCGGTTAGATACTGATTCACCCCCCCCCCTCTCAGTATCTTTGGGAATCCTAACATCTAGAATCCATACGACTAATCTTATTACAATTGAAACATTTAAAGGGTGCTTTACCTTCATACTTACTTCCAACTAGACCTTTAGGCATTTTTCTTGCAAATAGTGCTTCAAGTTCTTCAAGTTCTTCATTTTCTTTCCTACTTTCCTCAAGTTCTCTTGCATAAAAGGCTTTCCAATCAGACTTGTCACATGATGGTGTAGATGATGTTGATGCCTTAAAATCTAAATATGTCTTTATAGTAGCAACAGGACCAAATTCTTCAATTTCAAAAGCTGAAAGTTTTCCAATCAATGTATCCCTAGTTACTGATGTATTAGGCATTGTTCTTGTTGGTATTTTGGTATGGTTTTGTCATTGATGTCAACACCTACTAAAACACTAGCACTTTGGAGATCTAGCAACATTCACCAGCAAGTAAGTAACTATTGCATAGTTACTGGTATATGGTTCACCGACAGGATATAATGATCACCGGCACTCGAAATTATGTGGAAGACACTTGGTGATATCAGAGACATCATTTGGACATCTTGTCTTGGAGTTTTGTTCATTGGTATATTAATATTTGCATATTTACTTTTACCAGCAAATAGGTCCAAGGTTACCTAGGGTTACACCGACATGTTTATCTTTTCCAGATCAGCATGGCACACTATGGAGATGATTAATTATTGTTGTAAATGCATTAAGCCGACATGCTTAATCGGTTATTGCATTGGATATTATATTTTTTGTAAAATGTTTTTATTGTAATATCTTGTAGAGCCGACCTACTAAAATTGGTCTTAGTTATGGTATAAATGTAAGATCTTATTTGTAAGATCGAATGTGGAATGCGAAAAAGAATTGTGTGAAGGTATATGTGAGATTAAGCAGAACTATACACGAAGACATCATTTGAAGGTGAAGATAGGTTTTTGTCGAAGCATATCAGCATTACATCAGTACCGAATCTAGTATATGAAGATGCTATTTTGTGCAGTACATTCTTATTGGATTTAACCATCCAATTGTAGTCAGTGTGACTCCCATTTTGTGATTGAGCAGTGAGCTCTAGGCTGTTGGCCTTTTTGCATGTGCAGACCCCATTTATGTACACTTACTATCTGCAGTAGTATCATCTGATTGTGGGTAAGGTTTCCCACTATGGTTTTTCCCCTTACAGGGTTTCCACATACAAATATTGGTGTTATGTGTTGTGGATGACTTTGTGTTTGTGTTTCATGCATTAATATTTACCGGTATAGCAATTAACTGTTAAAATTGTCTACCGGCATACTTAACTGGTTTACTGGTATTAAGCATTAAGTTGGTTAAGTTGTTTTTGGTTTGAATTTAGTTGACAAGTGATTCACCCTGCCCTCTCAATTGTCTCCAGGACCTAACAATTGGTATCAGAGCTTAGTCCTCTTTTGCAGAAGTTTAATAGCTTGAGGAGATCCAATGTCTACTAATTATTTCAGGAAGGACAGTCCTAAACTTAATGGAACCAACTATGGCATATGGAAGATTAGAATGGAGATACATCTGAATTGCATTGGCAAAGATGTCTGGGAAGTTACAAAGAAAGGTTACACTGCTGTTGTAGCTGGTCAGCCCAGTCCAACTACCTTGGCTAAAGATGAGGAAAATGATTGCAAAGCAAGAGAAGCACTTTTGAGTGCTTTATCAGATCAACAAATCATGGGATTATTAGATAGGTCTACTGCTAAAGCTATTTGGGATCATTTGGAAACACTGAATGAAGGAGATTCCATAGTCAAAATTGCAAAACTTGAAAGCTTCCGAGTCAGGTATGAGCATCTGAAAATGGAAGAAGATGAAAGGATTTCTTCTTTTATGGAAAGAGTAAATGAAGTTGTTTTGGGTATTAAATTTTGTGGAGGAACCTTGAGCGAGGATGAAATTGTTTCAAAACTCTTGAGAGGATTGCCACCGGCATATAAAATGAAGGTTACTGCTATAAATGAGTTGAGAACAATGCCTAATACATCAGTAACTAGGGATACATTGATTGGAAAACTTTCAGCTTTTGAAATTGAGGAATTTGGTCTTGTTGCTACTATAAAGACAGATTTGGCCTTTAAAGCATCAACATCATCTGCTCCATCATTTGACAAATCAGATTGGAAAGCCTTTTATGCAAGAGAATTTGAAGAAACTAGGAAGGAGAATGAAGAACTTGAAGAACTTGAAGCACTATTTGCAAGGAAAATGCCTAAAGGTCCAGTTGGAAGTAAGTATGAAGGTAAAGCACCCTTTAAATGTTTTAATTGCAATAAGATTGGTCATATGGCTTCGAGATGCCCTGATAGACGTGCTACACTAAGAGAAGAAGCTAGAAGAACATACAAGCCTAATCCTGAATATCAAAGATACAGATTTAAGAAGAATAGAGACAAATCTTATTACATTGCTGATGAAGGTGTGATTGATGATTTTTTATGAGGATCCAACAGACAATGGATGGGTTTTTGTTGCTATAACAAAAGATCAACCGACACCTACTGCTCAACCGGTAGAACAAGCCCTAACAACTAAAGTTGAAGTAATGGATGAATGGATCATTGACTCAGGATGCTCACATCATATGACAAGAGACAAAGGTAAATTCTTGAACTTTCAAGATTACAATGGAGGTTTAGTAAGATTTGGAGATGACAAATCCTGTTCAATCAAAGGTAAGGGTACAATATCTCTTGATGGTAAGCATAACACTGATAATGTCTACTATGTTGAAGGATTAAAGCATAATCTTTTGAGTGTTGGTCAATTAGTTGAGAAAGGATTTCAGTTATAATTTAAGAATGGAAAATGCAAAATCATGAATAGAACTAGTTTAGAAATTGCAACTGGTAATCAGACTAGAGGTAATATCTTTCATTTGAATGACAGTGAAAAGACATGCTTGATTGCACATATAGATGAAATTTAGTTATGGCATAAGAGACTCTATCATCCAAACTTTGATTGCATGGTAAAGATCAGTACCTCTAAGGCAGTTAGAGATCTACCTAAAATTGTGAAACCTCAGAATACAATATGTAAGGAATGGCAATTTGGAAAACAAGTTAGAGCTAGTTTCAAAAGTATTCTAGAAAAATCCAATAATGCTCTTGATTTGATTCAAACTGATTTATGTGGTCTAGCTAGAACTAAAAGCCTACAAGGTGATAGATATTTCATGCTAATTATTGATGATTATTCTAGAATGTGTTGGGTTACTTTTCTCAGAGAAAAATCAAAAGCACTTGGAAAGTTCAAACTGTTCAAAGCAATGGTTGAAAATGAAACCGGTAAGAAAATCAAATGTTTAAGATCAGATCAAGGAGGTGAATTCACATCTAAGGACTTTAATATATTTTGTGAAGTGAATGGAATCAGAAGACAGCTATCAGTACCTCGGACACCATAGTAGAATGGAGTTGTTGAAAGGAAAAATAGAACTATCTTGGATGTAGCAAGAAGTATGTTATTTGAAGCAAATTTACCACATGTATATTGGAAAGAAGCAGTCAGCACAGCGGTCTATACATTCAACAAAGTTCACATCAAAGGTGAAACCAATAAGACCCCTCATGAACTATGGTTTGGTAATACTCCTACTCTTAAATATTTCAGAATTTTTGGAAGTAAATGTTATCTTAGAAGAGATGAGTATATTGTCAAATTTGATCCTAGAAGTGATGAAGGAATATTTCTTGGTTATTAATCTAAGAGAAAGGCATATAGATGTTTTAACAAAAGATTGCAGAATATTGTTGAGAGTACAAATGTAAAGATTGATGAACAATTTAGAGGAACTTCAAGGTGTATAGACTCTGAACTGGTAATAGAAATTGTGACAAATGAACCTACAATAAATCCACCGGTATAGAATGAAGATCTAGTTACCCTGGTACCATCAGAGGATTCCACAGTAATTGAAGAACAACAACAAACTAAGACACCGCGGTATGTAAGATTGAATCACTCTGAAGATCAGATAATTGGAAACAAATTTAAAGGAGTTATGACAAGAGGAAGATTGACAAATGAAGAGGTATGTCTTATTTCTCAAATTGAACCATCATCTATTAATGAGGCATGTGAAGATAAATTTTGGATTAAAGCTATGGAAGAAGAATTACAACAAATTGAGAAAAATAATACTTGGACATTAGTTCCCCAACCTAAAGATAAAAATGTAATTGGAACCAAATGGGTATTTAGAAACAAACTTAATGAAGATGGTAAGGTTGTCAGAAATAAAGCAAGACTAGTGTGTAGGGGATATTCTCAGAAAGAAGGAGTTGATTACAATGAAACCTTTGCACCGGTAGCTAGAATTGAGGCAGTTAGATTATTCTTGGCTTTTGCAGCTCACAAGAACTACAAAGTTTATCAAATGGATATTAAATGTGCATTTTTGAATGGAGATCTTGAAGAGGAAGTCTATATTGATCAACTTGATGGATTTTCTTTGACATATGACAATGATATTGTTTGCAGGTTAAGAAAAGCTCTGTATGGATTGAAACAAGCCCCAAGAGCTTGGTATGCAAGATTTGATAAGTATCTTTTAAAGATTGGGTTTACTAAAGGAAATGAAGACAACAATTTATATTACAAAATAACTAATGATGACATCTTGATTATAGAAGTATTCATTGATGATATAATCTTTGGAGGAGAAGATGGATTATGTAAAGAATTTTCTATTAAAATGCACCAAGAATTTGAAATGTCTATGATTGGAGAAATAAACTTCTTTTTTAGGATTGCAGATTTCATAAACTGACAAAGGTATATTCTTGAGTCAATCCAAATACTTGAAAGAGTTATTAAAGAAATTTGGGATGGAGAACTCTAAACTGGTAAGCACACCTATGACTACAAATGACAAATTATCTCAAAGGGATGAATCTACACTTGTTAATCCAACTAGAAACAAATCTATGATAGGAGGTTTACTGTATTTGACACAAACCAGACCTGATATTATGAATGCAGTATGTATTGTTTCTATATTTCAAAGTAATCCTAGAGAAAATCATGAATCAACAGTAAAAAGGATTTCCCGATACTTACAAGGCACTGCAAATCTTGGATTATGGTATCCTAGAGACGAAAATTTTAATCTATGTGCATACACAGATGCAAATTGGGTAGGAGATGTGGATGATAGAAAAAGCACCACTGACAGAGCATTCTTTCTTGGAAAAAGATTAGTTTCTTGGTTAAGTAAGAAACAAAGTTGTACATCTTTATGAATAGCAGAATCAGAATATGTTGTAGCAGCAACTAACTGTACACAGGTACTATGGCTTAAACAAATGTTGAAAGACATAAAGGTAAAATGTAAGGAACCTATTACAATATATTATGATAACACTGCAACAATTGATATATCTAAGAATCCGGTATTACATTCTAAAACAAAACATGTTTCTATCAAACTGAATTTTCTAAGGGAAAAAGTTGAAGAAAAAGAGATAAAACTGGTTTATGTGAATACTAAAGAACAACTTGCAGATATTTTCACAAAACCTTTGCCTAAGGATACCTTTGAATATCTCAGAGATTAGCTTGGAGTCATACCACCACTGGTAGAGACTTAGATAGTTGATGATTGTCATCAACCGGCAGAATTAAAAGACAAAACTTTTACTCAGGTCTTTGATGAGGAAGCTACTTCTCAGGGGAAGTAGTTGGTATATTGAATCGATTGGTATTTTGTACTTTGGCATTTGATGTCAAAGGGGGAGAGATATCTATGGAAAAACACATTATCATTTAATGAGAGATTGGTATTGAAAAACTTTGTATAACACATGTTGCTCCTAGGGGGAGAGATAGTTGTTTAGGAGAGATTGTTGGTTTTTGGTATTCGACATTTCTATTTTGGCACTTTGATGGTTTTTCCATATTGTGTTGCCATCAATGCCAAAGGGGGAGATTGTTGGTATTTTGGTATGGTTTTGTCATTGATGTCAACATCTACTAAAACACTAGCACTTTGGAGATCCAGCAGCATTCACCGGCAATCAAGTAACTATTGCACAGTTACTGGTATATGGTTCACCGGTAGGATATAATGATCACCGACACTCAGAATTATGTGGAAGACACTTGGTGATATCAAAGACATCATTTGGAAATCTTTTCCTAGAGTTTTTTTCATCGGTATATTCATATTTACATATTTTCTTTTACTGGCAAATAGGTGCAGGGTTACCTAGGGTTACACCGGTAGGTTTATCTTTTCCAGATCAACATGGCACGCTATGGAGATGATTATTTATTGTTGTAAATGCATGAAGCTAACATGCTTAATCAATTATTGCATCGAATATTATATTGTTTGTAAAATGTTTTTATTGTAATATCTTATAGAGTCAACCTACTAAAATTGGTCTTAGGTTATGGTATAAATGTAAGATCTTATTTGTAAGATCGAATGTGGAATGTGAAAAAGAATTGTGTGAAGGTATATGCAAGATTAAGCAGAGCTATACAAAAAGACATCATTTGAAGGTGAAGCTAGGTTTTTGTGGAAGCATATCAGCATTACACCAGTACTGAATCCAGCATATGAAGATGTTATTTTGTGCAGTACATTCTTATTGGATTTAACCATCCAACTGTAGTTAGTGTGACTCCCATTTTGTGATTGAGCAGTGAGCTATAGGCTGTTGGCCTTTCTGCATGTGCAGACCCCATTTATGTACACTTACTATCTACAGTAGTATCATCTGATTGTGGGTAAGGTTTCCCACTGTGGTTTTTCCCATTACAGGGTTTCCACGTACAAATATTGGTGTTATGTGTTGTGTATGACTTTGTGTTTGTGTTTCATGCATTAATCTTTACTGGTTTAGCAATTAACTATTAAAACTGTCTACCAACATACTTAACTGGTTTACTGTTATTAAGCATTAAGTTGGTTAAGTTGTTTTTGGTTTGAATTTAATTGACAACTGATTACCCCCCCCCTCCCCCTCTCAGTTGTCTCCGGGACCTAACAGTTCTTAACTCATTTATAGCAGTAACCTTCATTTTGTATGTCGATGGCAATCCTCTTAAAACTTTTGAAACAATTTCATCTTCACTTAAGGTTCCTCCACAACATTTAATACCCAAAACAATTTCATTAACTCTTTCCATAAAAGCAGAAATCCTTTCATCTTCTTCCATTTTCAGATTTTCATAGCAGACTCAAAAGCTTTCAAGTTTTGCAATTTTGACTATGGTATCTCCTTCATTCAGTGTTTCCAAATGATCCCAAATAGCTTTAGCAGTTGATCTATCTGATAATCTCATGATTTGCTGATCTGATAATGCACTCAAAAGTGCTTCTCTTGCTTTGCAATCATTTTCCTCATCTTTAGCCAAGTTAGGTGGATTAGGCTGATTCAGAGTAGGAGAAGTATAGCCATTCTTTGTAACATCCTAGATGTCCTTTCCAATGCAATTCATTTGTGTCTCCATTCTGATCTTCCATATCCCATAATTGGTTCCATCGAGTTTAGGACTGTCCTTCCTAAAATAGTTAGTAGACATTGGATCTCCTCAAACTGTTAAATTCTACAAAAAGAGGACTAGGCTTTGATACCAATTGTTAAGTCCCAGAGACAATTGAGAGGGGGGGTTGAATCAGTTGTCAAATAAATTAAAACCAAAAACAACTTAACCAATTTAATGCTTAATACCGGTATACAGGTCTTTTATGTTGGTAGACAGTTTTATCAGTTAATTGCAATACCAGTAAAGATTAATGCATGAAACAGAAAGAAAAAGTCATCCACAACACATAACACCAGTATTTGTACATGGAAACCCTGTAAGGGGAAAAACCACGGTGGGAAAACTTACCTACAATAAGATGATACTACTATAGATAGTAAGTGTATACAAATGGGGTATGCACATGCAGAAAGACAAAGCACCTAGAGCTCACGGCTCAAACACAAAATGGGAGTCACACTGACTACAATTGGATGGTTAAATCCAATATGAATGTACTGCTCAAATTAGCATCTTTCTATGCTGGATTCAGTACCGGTGTAGTTCTTATTGTCTTCATGAAAACCTCCTTCAACCTTCAAATCATGTCTGTGTGTATATCTCTGCTTAATCTCACATATACCTTCACACAATTCTTTTTTGTATTCCCTCGTTCAATCTTACAAATAAGATCTTGCATTTATATCATAACCTAAGACCAATTTTAGTAGGTCGACTCTAAAGGATATTACAATAAAATCAATTTACAAATAAAATAATATTCGATGCAATAACCAATTCAACATGTCGGCTTGATGCATTTACAACAATAATAAAACATCTCCATAACGTGTCGTGCTGATCTGGAAAAGATAAACCTACCAGTGTATAACCTGGACCTATTTGCCAGTAATAGCAAATATGCAAATACAAATATGCCAATGAACAAATCTCCAAGACAAATTGTCCAAACAATGTCTTCGACATATCCATGTGTTTTCCATGCCATTCCAATTGCTGGTGAACATTATATCCTATCGGTGTACCAGATACCAGTGACTGTGCATAAGTCACTTGCTTGTCGGTGAATGTTGCTGATTCTCCAAAGTGCCAGAGTTGATAAGTGTTAGTAGGTGTTGACATCAATGACAGAACCATACTAAAATACCAACACTCACTTCTTATCTCCAGTAGATATGAGGTAGATTATCTTTCATCATCATGGTTTTAGAAGCATCCAAGATAGTTTTGTTCTTCCTTTCCAGAACTCCATTCTGCTGAGGTGTCTGGGGAGAAGAAAATTGTCTCCTTATGCCATGCTTCTCACAAAAGTTATTAAACTCACCAGATGTTAATTCTCCACCATGATCTGACCTTAAACATTTAATCTTCAATCCTATCTCAGTCTAAACTTTAGCTTTAAATATTTAAACTTTTCAAAAGCCTCAGATTTCTCCCTTAGAAAAGTTACCCACATCATTCTAGAATAATCATCAATAATTAGCATAAAATATCTATCACCTTGAAAAATTTTAACTCTAGTAGGGCCACATAAATTAGTATGAATAAGATCAAGAGAATCATTAGATTTGTCTTGTATACTCTTAAAAGAGGTTCTGACCTATTTTCCCATTTGAAATTCCTTAAATACCAGATTAGAGGGATTCACAATTTTAGGTATATCTCTAACTGCCTTAGTTGAATTGATCTTTACTATGCAATAAAAATTCACATGACATAGCCTTTTAAGCCATAGACAATTTTCATCAATTTGTACAATCAAACATGTCTTCTCACTAGAATTCAAATGAAATATATTACCTTTTGTCTGTGTACCAGTTGCAATCTCCAATCCAGATCTATTAATGATTTTGCATTTTCCATCCTTGAATTGTAATTGAAATCCCTTATCCACCAATTTTCCTACACTCAAAATATTATGCCTTAAACCTTCAACATAATAAACATTATTAGTATTGTTCTTACCATCTAATGATATAGTTCCTTTTCCTTTGATCAAACATGCTTTGTCATCTCCAAATCTAACTAGACCACCATCAAATTCTTGCAAAGATAGAAACTTCCTTTTATCTCTAGTCATATGATGTGAACATCCACTATCAATTACCCATTCATCCTTATATTTAATTTTAGAAGCAAGTGCCTTCTCTTCAAGTACATTCTCTTCCAGTGTCGGAACATCTTCCTTGATAGCTAGGAACACCCATTCCTTTCCATTGCTGGAACCACTAGTAGAGTCTTGTGTTGGTTCATCATGAAAATCAGTCACACCTTCCTCATCCACAATGTAGAATGATTTATCTTTTTTTTTCCTATACTTATACTTATTCTGATATCCAGGGTTAGGCTTAAAATATCTTCTAGCTCTTTCTTCAAATCTTGAATTCCTTGTAGGACATCTAGATGCAAAATGACCTATCTTATTATATGTAAAATATTTAAAAGGTGATTTTCCTTCATACTTACTTCCTACCGGTCCTTTAGGTACTCTTCTATAAAATATGGCTTCAAGTTGCTCAAATTCTTCATCTTCTCTTTTCATATCATCCAATTCTTTTCCATACAAAGCTTTCCAATCTTGCTTGCCAATTGATGATGTAAATGCATGAAAAGAAGGTTTAGACTTCACAACTCCAGAAGGTCCAAATTCTTCAAGCTCAAAAGTAGATAATTTCCTAACCAAGGTATCTCTATTGACTGAAGTATTAGCCATTGTTCTCAATTCATTAATTACAGTAGCCTTCATCTTGTAAGTTGGTGGCAAAGCTCTCAGAACTTTAGAAACTATTTCATCTTCACTTAGAGATCCACCACAACATTGAATTCCTATAAAAATTTCATTTACCCTTTCCATGAATGCAATAATCCATTCATCTTCTTCCATCTTCAAGTTTTCATATCTCATCCGGTAACCATCAAGTTTAGCAATCTTCATAGTAGGGTCACCTTTATTAACAACCTCCAACTTGTCCCATATAGACTTTGCTGATGATTTGTTAGTTAATCCCATTATTTGTTGATCAAAAAGTGCACACAAGAGGGCTTCTCTTGCTCTACAATCATTCTCAAGATCCTTATCCAAGTTTTCCAGAGGAGGATTGCCAGATGCCTGATTCAAAAGAGTAACACCATTCTCCATGATTTCCCAAATTTCCTTACCGAGACATCTCAGATGAGTCTCCATCTAAATCTTCCATACTCTGTAATTTGTTCCATTAATCGTAGGAATATATCTTCGAAAGATAGCAGTAGATGAACTAGATGAACTTGAATTGTTAGTCACCATAGGATCTTTCTTTAAATGGTTAAGCTTCTGTAGAGAGGAACAAAGCTCTGATACCAATTGTTAGGCAATTCAAATAACCAAAAGACAACTGAGAGGGGGGGGCGAGTGAATCAATTGTCACTAGACTACTAGAACCTTAAGAAATTAAAACTTTAATACCAGAACCCAAAATATCAATACCAAAATGCATAAAGCAATTACCAAAATAGCAAATAAACCAATTAAGCATAAACAATAATTAGAGAATAAATACCATCCACATGACACCAAAATTTGTATGTGGAAAACCGGGTAAAGGGAAAAACCATGGTGGGAAGCCTACCCACAGTCAGATAATACTTTTGTAGTAAGTATGTGATTACAATTAAGGTGCTTGTACTTGCAGGAAGGCCAATAGCCTAGAGTACACTTCTCATCACAAAAGGAGTCTCGCTGACTACATAGAAATCCATACTACAATCCGGAGGAAATAATGAAGTGCAAAGATAGCATCTCCTATGCCTGAATACAGTTCTAGTTAAGCTCAATACCGGAGGACTAAATATTATTACATAAACCCAACTCGATCACCAATGATCAACCAAATCTTCTTCCTGGATGATTATTACATTATTTTCTCCTTACATAACCATATCCATATTCCTATATGATCTACAATGAGATCTTACATCATATATATACAAAAACCCTTGACCACAAACAATAAGGTTGGCCATCAGACAATAAAACAATTACATAATTAAAAAACATGTCAGCCTGAGACCAAACAAATAATATCCAACCCATAAGACATCCTAGAAACACATCGAGAAGTCCAATCAACATGTTACATTAAGCCGGTCCATAACCTAGATAAACCGGGACCCAATTTAGGTCCACACACGCTAAAGCAATGATTCCAATCAACCAAGTCGCGAACACAATCACCATCAACATCCTAAATTTCCACTAGAAGTTGCACCAACACCACTTATGCATATCATCAAATATATCCAACAAAGCTCTGTCGGTGAAACCTGCATTGGAACAACAAACCAAGCTTGCCAGCATATAGGATAACATCCAATCACCAAATCAAAACCAACTGATTGAACATGAACCTGAGTAGCATGAATAATCCAATTCCATAACCCAAACATACCAAAGAATACCGGATCATCATGATCTAATCCAACTTGAAACCAAACATCTTACTGGGACTAGAAGGATACCGGTAAAGCAACCAAAATAGCTAGTGTTGACATCAATGACAAAAAATCAATACAACACATAATCAATTCCTCCAAATGGCCAATACTTTGTGTGAAATATCCCAAGGCTCCCTACAATGGAAACATAATTTCTTCCAACTGAGTTCATTCAACTGATCATTATCAAGTTACTTATTACCTTCACATGGCTGATGTGAATCCTTATGATATGTTCTCTTATCTTTGTATTTTTGTAGTGGGAGTCCTTAGATTTAAATTTGCTCTTGTAAGAAGAAGGTGCTAAATCCTTTGCCTTTTTTATTACCTCCTACAATGTCAAAGGGTTATGAACCTTGACCCAACCCCATAAAGGATCTGAAAGTCCATCCATAAATAAGACAACAAGTCTCCTTTCTGAAATGTTTATCACTAACACTACTAACCGCTGAAATTATGAAATGTAAACATCAATTGACCCCCACTATCTAAGCTGTGCTAATTCTTTGAAGTGCAACTCAGGATCCTTGGTGCCAAACCTCTTGATCAACCATTCTGTGAGCTCAACATAAGAAGTAATCTTCCCATGTCCCATAGTAACCATACCATGGTTCCACCACTCATGAACAACTCCATCAGGGTGTATAGCAGCATATTTAATAGCTTCCTCCTCTGTCATATGATTCAGCTATAGATAAGTGTCCACCTTTTGGACTGAAGCTCGTGCTGTAGTCTAACCGAAAGCATTAAAATAGGGTAAATTCAACTTTCCCACTTTTTTCCTTAACTCATAATTTTGGTTCCTATCACCTGCATGTGGTATGTGTCTCATCCTCACATTAATATAGTCTCGAAGGGCTATAGCTTCTTGAAAATCTGGACGACCACTCTCCCAATCTCTCTGAAACTGATCCTGTAAGTCTACAATATGTGGTTCAACTACTAGCTAAACTGGAATTCTAAGTGTAAAGGTGGGTATAAGAGGTCTAGAACTCGTTGTCCTAGTGGGTTACACTACATGACCAAAATTATCTGCCATTTGTCCTCCTCCATTACCACCCTGTCCACCATTATTGCCACCATTAGGACCATTGTTACCTCTAAGCTGGTTATTGTTATTATTACCTTGCTAATTATTTCCTACAATACCACCACCCATGTTGTTCACATTGATGCCCATTTGTCTAGCTATCATCTGCGTCAATAGATCTAATCTCTGATTTTGCTATTGTGCCCTTTTCTTTGCCAATTGTTGTCCTTGTACCAGTTTATCCAATAACTGAAGGAACCTTTCCTCACTTGGGGCTCTTCTCTCTCCCATATTTCTAACTTGAAGTGGGTCACCAATTTCCTCTACTACTAGGGGTTCTTCCAATCCTGCACCTGGCTGGTTATTAAGATTAGTGTTTGACTTGTTTCCCCTTAGATAATATTGATGTTGCATGAGTAATTAACCCTTTAGGATGACAAAATCTATAGCTCTGATACCACTATAATGGACTTCCCTATTTTTAAATTTTTTACTTTCACTCTTCTATGGTGATTTTATCAAATAGATGGCTGATAATCATTTCAATGACTATTTTTTTGTGTTTACTATATTCAGAAGTTATGGTGTCCCTAGGGCATTTTTGGCTTTTTTTTTTTGAAAGTTTTTCTTAACAATGAAATTATGCCAATTCATTTATGAGCAAACATGAACTCACACCTAAACATGTGATTTCTATGAACTATTAATTAGCTATACTTGCAGAAAAAACCAGTCTCTATTATTATTGATCAATTCGGTACACACAATGCATTGATCAATAATATGAGTTTTTTGAATACAACAAGTTTTCATAGGACTATGAACCTGGTATTATCGCTTGGTTCTGAGATTTCTCCAGCAACAACTATAGATGCAAACTGATTGGTCCACGCCCTTAACTCGACTATTTGTTGGTCCTTATATTCTAAACGGTGAATCTAAACTTATTCCTCCTTGTACTTAAACAATGCAGGCAACCATGATGTACTCCCAATCCACGCCACTGGAATTAATTAGTCCCCAGCTTTGTTTAGTGGTTTGCAAACTATTCCCAGCTACCTCTAATATATCATGTGACTACTGTGTTTTTTTTTTAATTTATAGCTCCCTTAAGATGCCCAGCCAATACTATTTAGAGGAATACATTTTCTTGTTTTTTCCAGAATACTGCAGATCTGAGTTAAAGGTGAGTACATGGAAAGCACTTATTTCCACTCTAACCTATCGACTATCATGAAACTTAGGTCCACAAATATGTGTTTACTCTTATTCTAATTTTAATCTGCAGAGTTTTGTTTTAGAATACATAGCTGTGAATTCACGTCTCGTGACTATTATTTGGCAGTGCAATTTCCTTGGGGTTGCCACCATATGATTCGAAACCATTCCCTTCATAGTGCTAGACTAAACTATAATTGCATCAACATCTTGCAGTTGTAGATTCAAAAATTTAAAAACACAAAATGAATACCTTTCTAACCCTATGATTTATCCAAAAAGTACACAAGTCATACTGTAGCTTCATTAATCTACACACCCCTTCAATATTTGATTTGTTTCTTCAAAGTTTCCCCATCTTGATCTTTCACAGGCAAGAGAAATGATACACCTGAGGGATTTCGTCCCCAACTGCCAAAGGATTTCTAGTTTTTCTCTAGAAATTAGCTTCACAATTACCAAGAAAACACAATATCCAAGATATTTGAAACTTCATTAAATGCACTTATTATTGCTTCTATTGGGCACACATTCCAAAGCACTATCAATGTAGGATAAAGGAAAAAGTTGAATAAAATATTAGTATCCCTTTATGTCTCCAAAAGAAGGGGTATATTTAATATTTCCTTTTTAAACATTAGCTTCAACATTAAATAACCCCTTAAGTTAAATAATTATAGTTAACTTTAGAAACTTTTAATTTTTTGCCTGAATAATTAATTCCTTCATAAAAATACAATCCATGCAAATGAATAAATGCACCAAAAATGAAGCCGATCAAAATCGCACCAAAATTTACCTGACATTGTGCCCAAAATGACTTACTATAATAGTAAGCTCCTGTAAACCCTATCAAATCGACTCCGTTTGGCTTGAAGTTGGATTTTCCTAGGCCAAATCCAACACAGATCCCTGCAAAGTCCTGGTTAGCCCTCGGGACCATGAAAAAATGGATAACCACAAATTTCCAAATAACCGCTAAAAAGGGGACATTGCATCGTCTCAAAGAAAAAGGATGCCCCAACAAGAGAAAATGAAGAAATATGGAAGGATGATTCTCCCTTAAGACATTAGATCAAATTTTTTGAATTTTTGGGGTAAATTATTGAAAAGAAAAGAAAATGTGTCAGGAAGGCAAAGAGGGAAAAGAAAAGGATTTTGGTGATGAGATGGAGGAATGGAGAGAAGTTTATGGTGAATGAGGAATGCCAGAAGGCAAAAAGAAGGGCTACATATAGGTTATGGGTGGCCCGTAGGAGGTCATTTGTGCACTCTCAGTTATTACACACATAAAGAGCCCTGAGAAACCAAGTGAGAAAATATGGTAAACATTCCATGGAATGAGAAATAGGGTAGTCTAGAGATATCAATGACTACCAGAGTATGGGGATCTAGTCGGTACTCGAAATCTCTTGTGCTTTTGAGTAGATAGGCATTTATTGCAAATTAGGAAGGGGGGAAAAGAATCAGGGTGAAGTATGGTTGGGGATGGAATGTAAACTACTGATAATGATGGGAGTGAATGATGAGATTTGTTGTGAATTTAATATGGAGAGAAATCTTATTTTTGATATAGCAAAGGGAGATCAACACCTATGGTTACAAAAACCAAGATGCAAATATTTCCGTATGTGTAGACTAGACTCTTCAAACAAAAGGTTATCATATGCATACAAGTTCACATATAACTGTAAAGTGGAAAATCGAACCCTAGTGACTCCCCACCTAGGAGAGAGAAAGGAAGTCACTAGGATGATTTTCACTTGGGAGAAACTTTACATTCAAAAGAGGGAATTGAATCCACTAGATCCAAATCCAAGGGGAACAAGGATATGAATTCCAAGTGGATTGCAAGGGTTGGAAAGTGATTCTCCCTCTTTTGTAAATAGACATGTTGACTTGTTGACTATGTAGAAAAGCGAGATAAAATAGATGAAACAAGGAGCTACCAATTCTAGGTCGCACTGTAACTTTGGATCTAAGATATTCAGATTGATACGGATTTTTCCTTCAAATTCGGAGAAAAGTCATCGGGACCTTGTTGAAAGTGCACACGGTCTGAAAAATTCGTGCGCCAAAAAGGGTTTTTCCATCTCTGTAAATGGAGTCCAATCTTGCAATTACAACTGCACACCTACAATCTACACACAGAAAAGAAGGGAAGAAGGGTTGTGGATAGGGGTTTGCCTCAGTCAAACCCCGGTTGAGGAATCAACCTTGAAAGGAAGTAATTGCAAATGCTTAAATGTAAATAATGGAAATGTATACCTTGTAGATATGCAATTGATGATGATGATTTCTTTTCTTCTTGAATTTAATCACAAATGTTCTATGAAATGACATTTAACATAACAAAACCCTAACACACACACACATGCTTGCAAACAAATGTTGTAATGTTGTTCCAATGGATGAATGAAAAAGACACACGAAGAAGATGACTTGAATGCTTGATGAAGATCTTTCGCTTGAATTTCACTTATTATCCTTATCTTGTCTATTTTTTCTTTTTCATCTATTGTCGAATGAGGGAATTGAATCTCCTTTTATACATGCGCAAGAGAATTAATTTTCATCCATCGAAGGCCGACAAAGAGAGATTTAAATCCCCTAAGAGAATATTAAACAAAAGGGTCTGGATGGACCCATCTTAGGGTCACCATAAGAGGGGGGGACAAGGGCACCACACCCCTGTCCTAGGGGGATGGGGGTACCACGCCCCTGTCCTGCCCTATTTTGGGGCCTAGATAGGGTCTTGAGGCAACATAAGGGCAACAATTGGAGGATACTCATGATGAAAGTGCAAAAAGGGGTCTCAATCAAGTAGAGAAACATAGTCACATAAGGGAGGGCCTAAAACATGGTCTAAATTGCGGGGGTAGCATTTTTAGGACACTACATTTAGCTCCCACTTTAGTAAGAGTATGGCTTATGCCAATACTGCCAGTAAAGTAGAAGAAAGAGAGAGATGAAGATGAGAGATACAAAGCAATACCTCAAGGAGTATAAGACATCACTAATCTTGAGGAAAAAGGCCCCCAATCTTAGGGTCTTAACTCGCCGAAACATATGCAAGAGAGTACAAGACCAAAAGAACAAGACCGACCAAAATAACAAAAAAGACACACAACAAAGACAAAAAACACACAAGACCACTCATCAACTAGCTAAAGAGACCTCGATACAAATGTCTCAAACAACTAATTGAAACACAAATACCAACGCCATCACATAAACACCAATAATCACATAAAAGAGAAAAGTTGACATCATCCATGAACCATCAATAGTAAAACTATGAGCTCATGAGAAGAAGGAGAGAGAGGACATGAATACACACTTTGGTGATCTATGAGAAGAAAGACAAACAAGAGGAAACCATGGAAATCTTTCCCCTAGAATTAGGTGATCCATGGAGAAAAGGGACATGGAAAACTAGCCCCTAGAGTCTATCTAGGTGATCCATTTAAGGGAGAAAGGTGAGAACGCCATTACTTCCACTCAACCTTGTGCACATGTGTGCAAGTGAGGTTAGAAGAGCCTCATAGGAGTCTATGCCCAAGTATGCTACAACCTGTATAATATGTATAGTACAAAGGTGAAGAAAGGCGTGACATCTCGCTCTAAGAGACCATGCTCTAGTTTCGAGAATAATCACCCTATATAAAAGGAAAAAGTGGTGACATCTCTCTCTAAGAGGTTGTGCTCTGGTTCCAAGAATATCCACTATAAAAGAGGAAAAACTGGTGACATCTCCCTCTAAGAGGCTGCCCTATGGTTTTGAGAATGACCCACTTTATTAAAGAAAAGTGGCGACATCTTAGTGTCTAAGAGGCTATGCTCTAGTTCCAAGAATGTCCCATTGTACAAGAGAAAAAATGTGCGAGAGAAATATAGTATGAAAGGAGCAATGTGGGTGCCCCCCCTTAAGATGTAAACATAGTTTTATGTTGATATCTTAAGGAAAGTAGAATAAGGATACCTACCTTTAACACAAAGAAGATATCCATTATGTAATAATTTCATAAATCCAAGCAAGAGAGGGAATACTCATTAAGAAAGGGTAAGATAGTTGAAAAGAGATATCTTGTTGTAAGTGTAAAGGAGATCCTTGGAGGAGAATAGATCTTTTTTTCAAAAGACATCTACCCCTAAGAGGAGTTTTCTTAGACAAATATAACATCTTCTAGAATGAAGCACAAAAGAGAACAAGAATGCAATCCTTTCTCCCATTTCTATGTGATAGGGATTCTTGATAAAGGATGACTCACTGCTATGCCAATGTGGATGGGTGAATTTATTATAGATTTACATTGCCAAGTGTAAAAGAGGTTGTAGTCAAGGACTTACACCTCTTGTATAAGAGAGAACCCTTGAGAAAACAACAATGATTTCAAACAAGGAAGGACATCAAGTAATGAAACTCACATCATCCCCAACACAAGAAAGAGTGGATCCTTAGAGAAAGAAATAAAAAGAGAGATCATTGCCCTCCAAGTGTAGGAACAATGAGAAGATCTTACACAATCTTCTAGAGAGAGTTTAAACATAAGCAAATGCACAATAAACTTACATGAACTCATGCAAGAAAAGACATTAGTAAATGTAAAATACACGTCTCAAGAAGTGGTAATCTTCTAAGAGAGGAAAACAAATCACATATTCCTCAAGAGGGATTAGTCATGAGGATGTACCATTGTAAGAAATGATAATCACATGTGAAAAATGCAGCCCCTAAAGGAAATAATGATAAATTAGATAAAAAAGAAGAGAAAGGAGTGAAATCCTTGCCCCCCAAGTGAGGAGAACAAGGAGATATATTACACATCTTCTAATGGATATCATTTGCAAGTGATATGCCTTCCTAATGGAACGATCCTCTCAATGAAGGGTCATGTACTTTATAGGAGACCACTCCATGTTGGGGGCATATCATATTTGTAAATAATCGAAATCATATAAGAGGTAAGTTTTCCAATAGAATCAAGAGAAGAAGAAGTGTATTACTGATTAAAGATGCTCCTTGTCAATCAAAGAGAAAAATCAAAGAACAATTATATTCTCACATAACTGTATACAAGAAAGGAGATCTAGTAATGAATAATGCATGAAGATAAATTAATGGAAAAAATAAGAAGAAGTGAGTCTCATGTTGCTACCCCAAAGTAAAAATTGAAACAATACCACCACAAATGATAAAGAGCCCCCAGTTAAGTTGGATAATTATGTCATAGGGTGAAGAGAACCATGAGAAGAAAACAAGTGCTAAGGCACTATGTTCATGTCAAGGAAGACACCTAGATCTATTGTAAGAGAAATTCATGCATGATCATATTTCTTTTGAACAAATTTCTTAAATGTATGACATTTCCCAAGAGAATGTGAATATGAATCATGAAAAATGCAATATTCCTCACCTTTCACTTGCTTAAGATTCCTGTTTGGATTTTTAGGAAGAAAGGAAATATTCTTATCATATTTTAATCTCCAATAGATTCTTGTAGCTAGTCTATTAGGATGATATATGTGTTTTAAGTAACTTTCTTGACATGGAAGAGGAGAGTTATTATTAGAAGAAGTTTTATTATCCACAATTCTAATTTTGCTACTATCGATGCCATCTTGAATAGATTTTTGAAAATCAGGACAATCATTAGCATTATGATCATGGGTTTGATTAAATGAGCAAAAGGGACATTTTTGAAGAAGAAGCATTCGTATAGGCTCTTTTGATTTATTTATTTTGAAGATAGTTCTTAAAATTTTAAAGCCTAAGGAGTTCATCCTTAGAGAGAGGAGTTTCTCTTCCTAGGCCTTCTATCGTAGCTTGCGTAAGAGGGTTTATAGGGACACAGATTCCTTGATCAAATTTCCCAATTCCTTGTCCTCTAAAACCTTGTTTTGTTATTATATTAATGCCACAACTATAAGAATGTTGCAAATGGGAAGTTGGGGGAATAAGATCATGAGTTTATTTTAAACATGATGTGTAGGGTGGAATGAGAGGTTTTGTAAATGAAGAAGGAATATCATGGGAAAGGATAACCTTCTTTCCTTTGTCAAGCTTATCCTTTTGGGGAGATTTGGGATGGACATCATCAACATCTAAAGGTTCACCTTTACTCTTTTCTATGTGAGAGGAAAGATCATGAATAAAATGCATAACATCATCCTCCCTACATATAATTTGATTTTGAAGATAAGTCCTAGGAGAATAAGGAGGGTATAAAGATGCAAGAATGTTGATATTATGATTTTTCCCCACTTGCTAAAGGGTATGTGTATAAGAAGAAGATGGGACCATATTGTTTTCCAATACTTTCTCTTTTTCAAAAAGATCATTAGTTGATATAGTAGCTCTCATCTTATTCACACAGGATACCCTAGGAGAGGTGCAAGAATTAGGGATTCCTGGGTAGTGATCTACACAAGCCTTAAGGTGATTAATACATGAAATGTATTTTGTTAATAACATCACCATAATGCAACAAAAATGACACATGCAAGTGTTGAGATCAAATTAAAAAGGAAATAACTTTGAAATCCGAACAACATAGTATGACCAAGTGCTATGAATGAAAAGGAGCAACATGAAATGAAGAAGGTCATTATCAAATACATGATTATAATAAATATATGTTAAAAACAACGTAATCATATGTGAAATAGAAAATAAATCCGATCCATTGATTTCCATTGAAAGTCTCTTAATTAAAATCTTAATTTACTTGAAAAGAAGATCTAAAATTAGGACCTTTTTATGAAAATTAATTTAAAAGTTTGGTGTGAAAATTTGAATTTGTATTTGACCATAAGGGGTGCAAAAATTGATAAAGTATGCCAATTTTATGGATTCAAGCAAAAACATCTAGTCAATTCCGACTCCCAAAATTTCGAGAAAAAAGCCAGGGACCGTGTGCAAAGTGCACTCAGTCCGACCAACTTTTTTTGAAATTTTCAGGGATGATGGAAATTATGATTTTATTGTGAAATACAAAAAAATAACCAATTTGGAGATAGCTAGATCAGTCAAATTAGCAGTCAAAGGTTGAAATAGGATATTCTTAAAAACTAGGGTTTTTTTTTTAACCACTTAATTTTCAGAATGAAAAGATAAATTTGAATTGCAATTTTGAAATAGAAATCAGATCTGAAACAAGCAATTCAAATTCTACACTTCATAAGCTTAATTTTGCCAAAATGAAAAAAATAGAGTTTTTATGCTATTAACCTCTAAATTTTGTAAAAAGATTAAACTTGGAAATGAAAGTTTGAAATTCAAATTGCAATATTTTAGATCTAACAATAAGAAATAAGAATTAGAGTGTAAGACGTCGGGTTCACCAAAATGTAAAGTGGAAAATTGAACCCTAGTGACTCCCCACCTAGGAGAGAGAAAGGAAGTCACTAGGATGATTTTCACTTGGGAGAAAATTTAAATTCAAAAGAGGGACTTGAATCCACTAGATCCAAATCCAAGGGGAACAAGGATATGAATTCCCAGTTAATTGCAAGATTTGGAAACTAATTTGCCCTCTTTTGTAAATAGACATGTTGACTTGTTGACTATGTAGAAAAGGGAGATAAAATGGATGAAACAAGGAGCTACCGGTTTAGGATCACACTATAACTTTGGATCTGAGATATTCAGACTGATACGAATATGCCCTAGAAATTTGGAAAAAATTCGTTAGGACTGTGTTGAAAGTGCACACGGTCCTTCGAAAAATCCATGCATCGAAAAGGGTTTTTCTATCTTTGTAAATGGAGTCCACTCCTGCAATTACAGTTGTGTACTTGCAACCTACAAACAGAAAAGAAGGGAAGAAGGGTTGTGGATAGGGGCTTGCCTCAGTCAAACCCTGATTGAGGAATCGACCTTGAAAGGAAGTAATTACAAATGATTAAATGTAAATAATGGTAATGTATACCTTGTAGATTTACAATTGATGATGATGATTTCTTTGCTTCTTGAATGTAATCACAAATATTGTATGAAATGACATGTAACATGACAAAACCATAACACACACACATGCTTGCAAATAGATGATGTAGTGTTGCTCCAATGGATGAATGGAGAAGACACATGAAGAAGATGACTCGAATTCTTGATGAAGACCTTTGGCTAGAATTTCACTTATTATCCTTATCTTTCCTATTTTTGCTTTTTCGTCCATTGTCAAATGAGGGAATTGAATCTCCTTTTATACATTCCCAAGAGAACTAATTTTTATCCATCGAATATCGACAAAGAGATATTTTAATCCCCGAAGAGAAGATTAAGAAAAAGGGGCCAGATGGACCCATCTTAGGGCCACGTTAAGAGGGGGGGTAGGGGCGCAATGCCCCTATCCTGCGCTATTTTGGGGCCAGAATAGGGTCTTGAGGCAGCATAAGGGCCACAATAGGAGGAGTCTCATAATGAAAGTGCAGAAAGGGGTCTCAGTTGAGTAGAGAGATGCAGTCGCATAAGTGAGGGCCTAAAATATGGTCGAAATTGCAGGGGTCACAATTTTAGGACACTACAATAACTATCATGGTATATATGAGGCATGAGGAAATAATGACATCCCTATGCACAAAAGACCATGGTAGGACTTCAAGGGTACATGCAAAGGGGAACCACCATTATCATACTGACATATTCATAATTATAGTAAGACCTATGGAGTCATCCATAAGAAAACCAACAAACACACCATATAGCACAAATCAGGCCCCATTGTAGCCCATTGAAGACACACTAATATTTAAAGAGATCTAGGTGGCCTAGAGTAGGGATGGTCATATGACAACAAATGAAATCAAAACAAGAGATTAGTCATGTAAATGATGCTTTTGACCAACAAACATTTCTTGCCAAAAGATAGGATGATGATTGGATAAAACTTCTAAGCATGGGAAAGATACATCCCGATGGGCATGGTGATGATGATAAGATGAATGTTGAATAATTTTTATGTCAATTGTTGAGAAATACAAGAAAGGATATCTCAACCTTGATGTTTGAACTACATTGTTGACAATTATTTTGATTATGTGCAAGTAATATAAGCTTAGTTTGGTGGGAACCTCAATGTGATGGGATTAAAGCTCAGTGTATTGGTTAGATCCTTATTCATGATTTGGAATAAATCCTCATCTTAGACAAGAATGAAATATGGAGGCAGTGCAGGAAAGGTTGCAATGGAGTTTCTATGGGAGGGAAAGAAGGAACTCCTGCACAAAGGAGAAGTTCTCTATAAAATGAATGTTATTAAGTAGATAAATATTTGTTACTCTAATAATGAAGTGGGAAGAAATAACTACTATACAAAAGATGGGATGACAGATGGGTGAAGGGGGGGGAATGGATATGCAATAGATGGTGGATCCAATTAGCTACAAATGGTGCTTGTAAACAATTTTTCAACATGGTACTTTCCCATAGCACTACAAAATGGTTTTCACTAATGGAAAAACTTTTTTTCCTTACTATTTTTGTTATTTTTTCCATTTTGTCATTTTTTTGGATTTTGAATTTTTTTTATTTTTTTATTTTTTTTGAAATTATTGAAAATTGGGATACCCCAAGGGTTAAGCATAGAACCACTTACGATGGATGATATTTAGGGGTTCATTTAAGGGTTCTCCTTTAGTTGTCATGAGCTGATAGGCCCTAGACCCATACTTGGCAGTGAAAATATAAGGACCTAACAAATTAGGCTCAAACTTTACTTTCTTTTCATGGTCTTGAAGATTCCTTTGATTTTCTTTGAGCATGAGATCACCAACTTCAAATTCATAGTTTTTAACTTTCTTGTCGTATTGAAGATTGAGGTGATTATAATATATACAAAGATGATTCGAAGCATTGAGGAACCTCTCATCTAGTTGATGAATAATGATGAATAGTAGATACCCCAACCGGTACTGAGAGGGGGAGGGGTGAATTGGTACAGATAAAAACTCTCACAACAACTTATCTAGCTAAAGCAAAACCAATTGGTTATCTCCATTACTAAACTTAACTATGGTAATATAGGTTAAACATAGTAAGACATCAGATACCATAAACATATGTGTGTGGTATACTAGAAATACCATAACCTATTAGCCATATACTTCATAAACATCTCATAAACAATGCATAACACATAACACGTGCAGTATTTTCATGTGGAAATCCAAATGGGAAAAACCATGGTGGGGATGAATACCCACAAGCTTGTTTTGAACTCTTTTGAAGCTTGCCCTATTAGGAGCCTAGTCCGGTTAAAGACTTTACAATAAGGTTCTTCTAGGAATCAAAACCTGTTAGAGATCACCCGTTAAGGGATGGCTATATACCTTGTTAAAGGTTGAAACCTTGTTAAAGATTACCTCACTAGAGGATTTGAAGAACTCAATGATCTTGAGTCACCTGGTTACAGATTTTACAATAAGCCTATTAAAGCTAGCCAGTAAAGGGATTTCCAACTATTGAAATGATTAGAAGACAACAGGTAAAACTTTGATATGATAATAGGACTACATGCCAAGGCAGATCCTTTTCATATCCTCTACTTTGCAATCACACTCTGCAGTTTCCCTCTTACTGGTCTGGCAAGTATCAAGTATCTCATCACTTGGATACACACACACATAACAATTGTCAACAACTTTATAATAACAAATATCATCAACCTTATAGGAAACAGTTAGGTCAGTAACATAAACCCTAAACCCTATGCATCTTAGGTTTACAACATAGGCGATCCAATCTTGACTGTCCAAACATTTTGCATAGAGCATTACAATCAAACATATCACAAGACAATCTACATCTCTCGTTCTTCACCGCACATGGGAATCAGTAACCCATCATGCTCTCTTCTCATTCCACTAAGAAGAATGATCATTCCTAAGGTAGACTCCAAATGCAGTCAATATTCCCATGCAAGATCCTTAAGAAAATCCTTCAAGTGCACAAGGTTGACATGGAACCTCGATCTCATTCACATCTCTTAGCTAACTCATCATAGAGTATCATCAGTTGCATCACATAAGCTGGATCACCAAACCGATAACCCTAGAGCTAAGACTATCAACCAGTAGTCACACTTAGTGAAACCCTAACACCGGTTCACTACATCTCTTCATACCTCTTCATACCAGTTATCAACTTCTTGAGATCAATGACAATATACATTATCATCATATCAACATGTCAGTTCATCATATGCCAATGATAGCCAACAATCTCCCCCTTTGGAATTGATGGAAATACTCAGTGTAGCATTGCAACTAAAAACCTCATATACCAGTGTATCTACATTATCATATATATTCTCCCCCATACATCAGATATCTTCTCCCCCTTTGAAAACAATGCCAAAATGGAGGCACAAGCTTCCAAAATCTACTATGCTGCTCCCCCTAAGGAGTAGCATCCTTCAACACATCAATCCTGAAATATTTGACACTGTAGTACTTTGACTGATGCAGAGCACATAGATTTAGTTGACTTCATGAAGGGGCAGAACCCCTAATTCACCTCTCAAATAGGTAAATGTAGCCTTCGATAAGGGCTTAGTAAATATATCTACTAGCTGCTCCTTACTGGAAATATGTTGTAGTACAACCTCCTTATTCTGAACTTTCTCTCTCAAAAAGTGATATTTAAGCTTAATATGCTTAGTTCTAGCATGCAATACCAGATTCTTTGAAATATTTATTGCACTTGTGTTATCACAAAATATATTCACTGGTTCAGATATAGGTACTTTGAAACCTTCCAAGACATGCTTCATCCAAATTTCTTGAGTGTAGTTCATAAATGCTGCCACATATTCTACTTCAGCTATAGATTGAGAAGTACATCTTAGCTTCTTACTTGTCCACGATACTAATCTTCCATCGAGAAAGAACACTCCACCATTCATGCTTTTTCAGTCATCCATATTACCTCCCCAATCAGCATCAATATATATCTTGAGATTATAGTCACCATTATATGTATACCATAATCCATAATCAACTATTCCTTTTGGTATCTAAGAATCCTTTTAACAGCTACCAAGTGGGATTCTCTTGAACATTCTGAAAATGAGCTACTATGCCCACTGCATGAGCAATATCTGGTATGTTGTGCACCACATAGTGCAGTTTATCGATCATTGACCGATACTCTTTTTCATTCACCAGTGTTGAGTCATCTTCCTTGGTCAGTTTACAACTAGTCACCATCGGTGTACCAACTGGTTTTCTTTCCTCCATGCCAAAATTCTTCAATGCCTCTTTAACATACTTTGACTGGGTAATAAAGATACCCTCTTTCATTTGCTAAATCTGTAAACCCGTAAAGAACTTTATTTGTCTTATCAAAGACATCTCAAACTCTTTCTTCATTTCATCTGAAAACACATGACTCATTTTATCATCTCCTCCAAAGATTATGTCATCCACAAACACTTCACAAATCAGAATATGATCACCTTCTGATTTCAAGTAGATGTTGCTATCTTCACTTGTTCTTTGAAATCAAATCTTCACAAGATGAGAGGGTAGTCTTTCATACCACACCCTAGGTGCTTGTTTTAGTCCATACAGGGCTTGGTGTAATCTACACACCATGTCACTATCTTCTAATAAGGCAAACCCTTCTAGTTGCTCTATATACACTTCTTCTTCTAGGATTCCATTGAGAAAAGAAGACTTCACATCCATCTGATAAACCTTAAATCCTTTAAATGCTGCAAATGCAAGTAGCATTCAAACACCTTCTAGTCTAGCCACAAGAGAAAAGTTTTCTCCATAGTCTTCCCGCTCCTCCTGAGTGTATCCCTTGCATACAAGCCTAGCCTTGTTCCTTACAACTGTGCCTTCTTCATTTAGCTTATTCCTAAAGACCCATTTGGTACCTATGACATTTTATGTTCCAGTCTAGGGACCAATGACCATGTCGCATTTTTTTCTATCTGATCTAGCTCCTCTTCCATTTCTTTAATCCAGTCTTCATATGTAAGAGCTTCTCTGGAAGTCGGGTTCAAATTCAGAAATAATGCAGGAGTTTTCTTTCACTTTTCTTCTTGTGAGTATCCCTGCATCTCTATCTCCTATGATTTGCTTTGGATCATGATGCAGCTTCACATATCTAAGAATGATTCTAGCCTGATCTTCTATCTTTTCTTCTTCTTCACTAACCTCTTCTTCTTCTCTTATTTCAGCTTCTATCAATACAGGAACACTGAGATCTTTACAAGTTTCTTTCTTAACTGGTTCCTAGGAGGATATACCTAGTTCATCTTCTAGGTCTTCGCTGCATGTTTCCTTAGGTTCCTCTGGGGATTCATCAACCCTGACATTGATA
This sequence comes from Cryptomeria japonica, assembly GCF_030272615.1. NCBI lineage: Eukaryota > Viridiplantae > Streptophyta > Pinopsida > Cupressales > Cupressaceae > Cryptomeria > Cryptomeria japonica. The sequence goes on along the minus strand of NC_081408.1, from coordinate 274,002,117 downwards.
CTTTCAATAATATCTTGTGTTCTATTGTTGTAGCACTTGAGAGCTTTTCTCTTAGTGGAATATCCCAAAAATATTCCTTCATCACATTTAGCATCAAATTTTCTCAAATGCTCACCTCTCTTGATATAGCACTTACTACCAGACACTTTAAAGTAACTCATAGTGGGATTTTTCTTGGTCCAATACTCATAAGGGGTTTTATCTTTGCCTTTCTTGATGAGTACTCAGTTCATAGTATAGACTGTAGTGCTCATCGCTTCTCTCCAAAAAGTGTGAGCAAATTTTCCTTGGGTCAACATTGTTCTGGCCGCTTCAACTACAGTCATGTTATTTCTTATTGCTATGCCATTTTGTTGAGGTGTCCTTGGGGCAGACAACTACCTCTTGATACCATTATCTTCACAGTACTTATTGAATTCATCATAAGTGAATTCTCCTCCTTGATCAGTTCTCAGGCATTTTATCTTTTTACCACTTTCTTTCTCTACTAATGCTCTGAAGGCTTTGAATTTTCCAAATGCTTCAAACTTGTCTTTCAAGAATGTGACCCACATCATTCTTGAGAATTCATCAGTAAGAATCATAAAATACCTATCTCCCTTAATACTTCTAGTTTTCATAGGACCACACAAATTAGTATGCACAAGATCAAGTAAATTTTCTGCTGAGAAAGACTTACCTTTAAAAGTTGAGGAAGACATCTTCCCAAGTTGACATTCTCTGCATAAAGAATTCTCAGGTTTGTTTAGCAAAGGTAATCCTCTTACCGCCTTGTTCTTTCCAGCTTTAACAATGTTGTCAAAGTTCATATGATAGAGTCTCCTATGCCATATCCAACTATCATCAAACTTAGACATTAGACACTGACTTATCTTGGCATTCAACTGAAATAGGTTACCTCTGGTCTGCTTACTAGTTGCAATAACTTCACCTCTCTTCCCAATTATACTGAAAATTCCACCTTTGAATTCCAGAACTAGTCCTTTGTCATTAAACTAAGCAACACTCAACAAGTTATGCTTAAGACCTTCTACCTAGTAGACATCATTTGCACTTCTCTTTCCATTCAATGAGATGGATCCTTTACCTTTCACCAAGCATGGTGCATCGTTGCCAAATCTGACAACACCTCCATCATATTCCTCCAGAGATAGAAACTTTCTCTGGTCACCAGTCATCTGGTGAGAACAACCACTATCAATTATCCACTCATTAGAGTTGTCAATGTGAGAGACAATTGCTTTCTTGTCTGACACTTCTTCCTTTACTACTAAAAGCACTATGTCTTCATTTTCTTCATCCTCTGATTCTTCATCATTGACACCTTCATCCATAACAACTAGACAATTTCTTTTGTTTCCTCCTTTATATTTTCTAAACCTCTTCGGTTTGTCCTTATTGTCATTGTTAGGACAATTAACAACTATATGTCCTATCTTGTTGCAAGAAAAACATTTCAAAGAAATTTTACCTCTATATTTTTTAGTTCCCTTTGGAATTATTTTAGCAAGAAGAGCTTCAAACTCCATTAGAATCTTTTCATCATCCATATCTCTACATTCTCTGGACTCATAACTAGTACTAGTTTCTTTTCCTTTTTTGGATGGTACAATAGACGATTTAAAGGCTGATTCAGTCTTCAGAACACTACCATCATAGATATTCAACTCATATGCAGTTAACTTTGTAATGATAGAATCTAAGGATACTTTGGTCTTATCAATAGACCTTAGTTCCTGGATAGCAACAACTCTGATTGCATAGATTGGTAACAATGATCTAAGAACTTTACTAACAACTGTGGTATCATCAATAGTTCCACCAATACTTCTGATATCTCCAACCACAATCTTAATCCTAATACCATACTACTGAATGGTTTCACCTTCAACCATCCTCATATCCTCAAATTTACCTCTAAGGCTTTCTTCCTTAGCTTGTTTTACATGCTTATCACCACCATAGATGTTTCCCAGTGCATCCCATACATCCTTAGGTATATCCTTGTCTTGTACATCAATAAACTCAATATCTAATAGGCTACTGATAAGGGCTTCCATGACTTGCCCATTTTCCTGGATCTCTCTTTTTTGATCATCAGTTAGAGTTCTAGTGGGAGTAACCTAGGAATTCTCAACATAGCTCCAGTGTTGAGCACCCATACTCTTGATGTAAATATTCATTCTGTCCTTCCATATCTTAAAATTATCTCTATTGAACTTAGGACCTTTCGTCTTCATCATTACAGTAGGATCTTTTACCTCAAGTGATTAAGCTTAAATCATGGAGGACCTGGAGTCACTCAAATACCAATTGATGAATAATGATGAACAATATATAATCCAACCGGTACTAAGAGGGGGGGTGAATCAGTATAGATAAAAACTCTCGCAACAACTTATCTAGCTAAAGAAAACCAACTGGCTATCTCCATTACTGAACTTAACCATGGTAATATAGGTTAAACAGAGTAAGACATTAGATACCATAAACATATACATGTGGTATACTAGAAATACCATAACCTATTAACCATATATTTCATAAACATCTCCTGAAAAATGCATAACACATAATTTTTCACATGGAAACCCAAATAGGAAAAACCACGGTGGGGATGAATATCCACAAGCTTGTTTTGAACTCTTTTGAAGCTCTCCCTGTTAGGAGCCTAGTCTGGTTAAAGACTTTACAATAAGGTTCTACTAGGAACCGATCTTGTTAGAGATCACCCAGTTAAGGGATGGCTATATACCCTGTTAAAGGTTGAAACCCTGTTAAAGGTTACCTAGCTAGAGGATTTGAAGAACTCAATGATCTTGAGTCACCTGGTTACAGGTTTTACAATAAGCTTATTAAAGCTACTCGGTAAAGTGATTTCCAACTATTGAAATGATTAGAAGACAATCGGTAAAACTCTGATATGATAACAACACTACATGCCTAGGCAGATCCTTTTCATATCCTCTACTTTGCAATCAGACTCTGCAGTTTCCCTCTTACTGGTCTAGCAAGTATCAAGTATCTCATCACTCGGATACACACACAACGTTTGCCAACAACTTTAAAATAACAAGCATCATTGACCTTATAGGCAATAGTTAGGTCGGTAACATAAACCCTAAACCCTAATCATCTTAGGTTTACAACATAGGCGGTCCAATCCTGACTGTCCAAACATTTTGCATAGAGCATTACAATCAAATAGATCACAAGACAATCTGCATCGTTCATTCTTCACCACACATGGGAATTAGTAACCCATCATGCTCTCTTCTCATTCCACTAAGAAGAATGATCATTCCCGAGGTAGACTCCAAACGCGGTCAATCTTGTCATGCACGATCCTCAAGAAAATCCTTCAAGTGCACAAGGATGACATGGCACCTCGATCTCATTCACATCTCTTAGCTAACTCATCATAGAGTATCGTTTGTTGCATCACACAAGCTGGATCACCAAATCAATAACCCTAGAGCTAAGACTATCAATCGATAGTCACACTTAGTGAAACCTTGACACCGGTTCACTACATCTCTTCATACCTCTTAATACCGGTTGATAAACTTCTTGACATCAATGAAAACATACATTATCATCATATCAACATGTCGGTGTTGCTATTTACTAAGTTGTCATTAGTTTTATGCCCAAAGTCATCCTATATACACTAGTTAGTTTATACTACCAAAAAGTCCAAGTCGGTAAATACCAAGGTTATCGGTGTCGGTTACAGAAGAGAGACAAGTCACCAAGATGATATACATCGAGCTATGAACCAAGAAAAATATAGAATGTCTACCGAGTAAAGTTAATATGTCTACCGAGCAGCAAAGAAGGTATATCGAGTTAATCTGAACCGAGTGGAAACATGTTACCAAATTCAATGAACCTGGACACACATGTGAAACATGTTACAAGATTCGAGAAGATGAAACCGTTATTACATAGGAAATTGCATTTAAAGATTTTGTATGATTTTAAGGAAGAATATCTGATGAAATAATTTCTATGTTTATTCATTCAATAAAACATGTTTGTATGATTGAAGCATGAACAAATCACCGTCTCAGAGATCTATATAAATAGAATGATTTGAGTATTTGAGATATGACATGATAATCAAGAGAGAAGATACTAAGTGATGATATAGTTAAGTGTGAAGAAAGAAGATTGACAGAGATATTCAGAGGTTACCAAGAAGGTTTCAGAGAATAGTTTAAGGGATAGAGTATACAGAAGTGGTTACCAAGTTTATTTATCATTATCGAGGAATGTTATGAGCAAGGTGATTTTATATTGAGCACATAGAGTCTGCTATAACATTTCAGATGTGAAGTTGCAGATATTTTGTAAAGATTTTGATTTAATTATTAAGTTGTGTTAGAAATTTTTAACAGGGTAAAAGACTCTAATAAAGTATATAAATTGTAAAGCCTTTAACCAGGTACAACATTTTGTAGAAGTGTTTGTAAAATCCTTTAGCAAGGTAGATCTAAAGATCTTTATACTCCTAACAGGCTAAGCTATCAGAAATAGCTAAACATGTAGCTCTAACGAAGCAATCTCGATTACTGCAGTAGTGAAGTTGTGGGTGCCATCCCCACCGAAGTTTTTCTCTCTAACCAAGAGTTTCTGTATGACAGAAAATCTTTGTGTTATGGAGTGAAATTTTGATGGTTGTTATTTCTATGATTATGTTTCAGTATTATATATTTATGAGATCAACAATACTTAGTTTGTGTTTATCAGTAAAATTGTTTTTCAAGAAAAGTTTTGAAGTACTGATTCATCCCTCCCATCTTAGTACATTAGCTTTCCAAGTCAGACCTAATAGTTAGTTCATCATATGCCAATGAAAGCCAACACTAGTACCTGGAGCTCTTGCAATTGGGAGATCCTATATTCCTCATTAGGGAGGATATTTTGAAATAGAACTCTTAAGGAGGGAGGCTTGATATGAATTGGAAGGATAGATTTGGACCCAAAGATAATTAATTACCGAGTGGCACCAACAAGCGTGCAAATGTTAGTACGGTAAGACCATAGGGAGGGATTGAGTTGGAGGTGCCAATCATAACCAACTTCATTAAATGTCTTCTTAAGGATTTTAAAATAAGGGTTTTATTGGAAGCCTCAACTTGATTGTTACCTTGTGGGTAATATGGGGTGGAGAAGAAATGTTGGATGTCAATTTTTTGGAAAATTTCTTTTACATCCTTATTTTTGAAGGGTCGACCATTATCTACAATAATATCTCTCACAATACCATAACGACATATGAGGTAATTTAGGATAAATTTATAAATTTGTTTGCTAATGGTGTAGGAAAGTGGAATGGCTTCAACCCATTTAGTAAAATTTTTTAGTAGAAATAATAATGAATTTATGGTCATTGGAAGAGGTAGGATGGATTTTGTCAATGAGATCAATCCCCAACAATGATAAGGGCCAAGGAGTAATGATAGGTTACAATTCTTACGAAGGTGCATGAATTAAATCTTCATGCTATTGGAAAGGCAAGCATTTTTTAACAAAGTGATAGGCCTCATGTTCTAGTTTAGGCCAGTAGTATCCTATACAAAGGATCTTCTTAGCCAATATTAGACTGCTTGAGTGTGTTACACAAATACCCTCATTTACCATCTCATGTGTTCTACCCATCTCATGGTCCAATTAGGTTGAGGATAACTAAAAGATTTTCCATCCTTGAGCATTCTCCCTTTTGTTGAGCCTTCATATGAGATCATCTGCTTTGTTTTAGTGAATCTTTGAGTATGCTGCAAAGATCATAAAATTCAATAAGGGATCACCCTTCCGAGTTTTGCAGAGCCCAAAGTGTAGAAGGATTTGTATGAATCCTTGTTAGCTGGTCTAAGTTCTTGAGGATTTTGATTGTTGGAGTTGGATTCTCCATAGATATTTGAAGAATCAACTTGGTTTCTACCTCTCATAGTGTAAATTTGTTGGGGAACCAACAAAATGCTGACTCCGCTGGGGATAAGTTTCCAAAATCTCTGGTTAGAAAAGGTTGGATCAATATATTGTTGAAGATCATAATTCCTTATAGAGTCATGAGCTTGTTAAGTTCATCCCTTGCCAGTTGAGTTAATTCTCATAAATGTTGTCAGAGAATCTATTGTAATTCATCTTTCAATGTAAGTTTTGTCTAGATCTGTCCATTTTTCATGATTACTACATAATACCTCACAAGTTGTGAGTGGTGACTCTAAGATCACTGCACTAGTGTACATTATTTGAAGAAGATCTGAGAAGAAACAAAGAATTTACAATAGAGATGAAGTAGATTTGATATCTTATGATGAAGTTTCCCAACAAGTTGAGGATGGAATCCATATGATGCCATATGATGACAAGGAGGTGTTGCAGTGCTGGTTTTTGAACAAATTTGACCTATGAAAAAAATCCAGCTGTTCAAATATTTTTCCTTTGCAAAGTGGTGGCATCTCTACCAAAGAACCTAATGAAGATGTGGAGGTAGCTCCAAATCTACCAATATTTCCAACCAGAAAGATGATTTGCAACCACTACATCATTTCCAGGTATTTTGACTTTCATGAGTCAAATGTATTTTCATGAGTCATTTGTAGAAAAGAGCTCCCTATTCAGTGTTGCATCACTAAGTAAAAGGGAAAGTGTTAGTTTTCAGATTTGCATACTTCTTAGTTTCATTTTTCAGTTATATGCTTATATTAGGAGAAGTATGCAATCTTTGTAATAGGTTCATTCAAAAGTCTTAAGTCTAATTTTTCAGTCTTATATATGTTCTTCTTTTACTTAGGACCTTGTTGAAAAAGAGAATCAAGAGATGTGTAATTGTAAAGTTTGAATGAGAATCTTGTAAAGGCGAGAAAAATATATGGTCATAAAGTTGTCCCAGGCATAATGAGTGATCAACAACTTAAGGAAGGTCAACCTAGAAGGGTTTTCATCCCTAAGCAGTACATACCTTTGAATTTGAGTAACATTGAAGGGTACCCATATCCCTTCCCCATTGAGTTTAAGGATCAAGTACCTTTGTTTCATGCATAAGAATCCGAGTCAACACTCCACCATGTCAAGTTATTCAGTGAATTTATGGAAGACTATCAGCTTTGCAATGAAGATATAGTCATGAAGTTCTTTGTGAGATAATTGAAAGGTGGTGCAAAGGACTGGTATGAATGTTTAGCAGCACAAAGTGTGTCCTCATGGGATTTCTTGAGGATGCTATTTTTGGAGAGATACAACTATGATATAGTTAGTCATGAGTAGCCTCCTAGTCCTCAAAATTTTCAAGCATGTGAGGATATAATGTGTGCACAAGAGAAACATGTATCAAGTGTTGAATGTGCATCTCAAAGCATGTCTCTCCCTATTGTCCTAGCTTATTCTTTTCATTAGTATGAGCAAGTTTATTAGCCCCAAATAGTGCAAGAACAAAGCTCCTATGTTGAGAACCCAATGATATATGTCAACACTCAACTAGACATAAAAACACAAGTGGATGAGCACCCTTATGCATTGTTGTCCAGATTTTTGAAGGCACTACAAAGTATTCCTATGAGTTTTATACTTCAAGATTCTGAGTGTGTAGACTTATTTTTGCAAGTCTATGAACCTAATGTTGTTCATTACCCAAGGATAATAAAACCATCTAATATAGATCAGATGGTTGCATGGATAGACATATTTAAATATGTCAAGTCTAAGATGCAGCTAGATGGTGAAAGTTTGCATGTTGATAATGACGAGGCTGAGTGAGAGTGTGATGACATTGCACGAGTTAATATTGATGCTCCCTGTGTTTTTGAAAATCAGTCACATGATTAGCATGAAGAGTAGCAGATGGTTGAAGATCATGAACCTGAAAATAAATGCCATGATAGCCTGAATTAAGATGGAAATAAACATCTACAAGCTCAACATTCTTTTCTGGATGATGACTGTGATTTTGAGAAGGTTGTTGGAGATGCAATCTCCCATAACAAAAGAAACACATGCTCTCATGAATCTAGTGGGTTTTTAGTTGAGGAGGACAAGAGTATGGGACATGTTAGTGAGAAAGAGGACACATGTTCTATTAGCAGTGAAGAAATCTCAGACTTGCTAGCAGTAGAGTACCTGAGATATGCGCATGGAAAGAGTGATAAACTTATGCACCCTGTTGATTTGGTTTTTGACAATGAGGTTGTCTATTATGATGCATTAAGTAATGCATCTATTGTCAATCTCCTTCCCATGATAGAACTAGCTGATATGCAAGAGGACAAAGAGATTGAATGCTTGGAATTCTTTGATTTCAACTTTGACATGTGTGCTGATAATGAGGATTTACATGCTAATAAATTTTTCTTTTAGCAACATGTGTATGGATGCTAATGATGACACTCTTTGTGAGAATAATAGTGCACATTAGGGGGAAGTGACTCTTGGTAGCTATGATCAAAGTGGTGATGGGCTGGGAGAGTGTGGCGATGAACCACATTTATCAAGTAGATGCAAATCCCCAGCCAAATGTGTTGAACCCCAGGATAATAAATTTTTATATGAGTGGGAAGACAAAATGCATGCATATGAGGGATCATGGAGAAGAGAATGTGATGATCCAACATGCATCAAAGTTGCTGATATGAATGACATCAAATGGGACTTAGAGCCAGAGGCTAAAGTTTTTCTTAAGCTTGATGATTTGTAGTTGCATGAGAGGATTAGTTGTGATCCTTTTCTTCCTCTTGATGATAGTTTCCTTATTGTAGACAGTGGCGAGGTGGATTATTTTGAGAGTTACTTTTTTAATGAGAAAACTAATGATTTACATGAGGCCTATATATCCCAGCTGTATATCAGAATGTGAGCCTATGCTTTTTTAGTAGGGAGATGTTTTTCTTAAGTGTGACAATGATTCAAGCCATGATGCATGTTGTTTTCAGCATGAAAGTGTGTTTTTCAGTGAGCATGACTTGTTTTGGTCACACCGTATTTTAAATTTTCAATCATTGCATAAGTTTCAGAGGTTCAACAATGAATGCAATGATAATTTTAGGCAGGCTAGTTGTATGAAAAATGCCAGCATGTTTGACCAATGACATTCTGACTATGTTATTAGATTGGTTTCAGTGTAATCAAAGGAAAACCGTGTTTATGATAGAGGAAAGCATTGCCTAACCTTTTTAGATGGCCTTGGGTCATCGCATCTGGTTTGACCTTCAAGCCACAAGAAGCTTGGAGTAGAGTGAACCTTTTGAATATATTCCCAATGAAATAATTATCATGATACTCTTGAATTTCCTGTTCATGGACAATTTCTGAAGCTCTAATTTTCTTAAAGTAGCTTTTTTTCCATGAGCATGAGATTAGGTCTTTTGCATAGTAGTGTAGGTTTCCTTTCTATATTAGTTGCCCTGTCCAGGTAACTTCATTTTGGTCTGCTCCACCTATGATTCTGGATTCTTGCTTCATTCCAGTGAAATGAACATCCCCAACCAGAGTGATTGATAGTCCCAAAAATGACTGTGCAAAAATAATCATGCCTTAGTCAAAATATTGGTTATTCTAGATTATTTTTGCCCTCTGTTCTGTGTTATAGGGTTTAGGGTTTATGCGTTTTAATTAAGTCTTTTATTAAAACCCTTGAGCCTGTTATAATTCATCATTACCTTTTCACTTAAGGCCAAGTGTTAGCTTATCATCGAGGGGGCCATGTTATTTTCCTAGAAATTAATTATTTTGTCGGCCCCTTATATTTTCCTAAGTGAATGAAAACTTTCCCTATGGTTGAGGCCCCTTTAATATTTTAGCCAGTACCTATTATATTTTCCTAGGTCTAAAGTCTTTAATATTTTTGCTGATGACTTTATGGTAAACCGGGAGTAGATCCTATGGTCCGCACAACCCCGTGGTTGAAAGTGCAAGGAAGATAAGGACCGCAACATCACGAGATAATGCCATGTGTCCAAGGCGGGGAGGTTAAGCCGATAGTTAAACCTTTGCAAATTTTTTTGTTACCGGTTCCCAACAAGTAAAGTTTGGACTACTAATGGTTCATAAATTTGCACATGGTAAAATTGAATGATGATGTTTTAATCCCGATCCAAGAAGTGCTTGAGAGTTAGAGACCATTGTTAAGTGATCGTCGTGATTGGCAAGTAAATAGTGAACTGATCCAATGACCCTCATAACCCTACAATCAAGAGATGTAAGGGGATTATGGACCGCAACATCACGAGATGATGCCACATGTCCACGAAGGGCTAAGGTAAGTCAGAAGGTGGGTGTTGCTGACTGAGATGAGGTGGTGGTGATTTGGAGGTGCCACATCATACCTTTGACCAGATCACTTTCCACATGTGATGGTCAATGTCAGGCTAACCAATATGGATCGTGCGATGCACCAACATGGAGGAAGATAAACGGTTTAGATTTAAACTTCTTTCAAATACAATTTGGTACCGTTTCTTCACGCACGTGAGCAAGTAATGTTGGACAAGGTATAGTCTGCTAACAAAGGGATGGTAAAGAAACATTTTCTGCTCTTTTTCAAATTACTTGAGGTTTTCAATTGAGGGTGGAGACTATTTTGAAAACCAAAATGAGGTTGTTCAGGTTTTCAAAGCACAGTATTAGGGTTTTCTGGTGCGTGTAAAATGTTTTAGCATCTTGCAGTGGTTATTTTTTTTAGGAAATGAACCTAGTCTATGATGAGACCATATCAGATTTTCAATCAACAACAGTAAAAGGAATAAAGAATATCAAAGAGGCAGATGAGATATTTTGTAGGAAGGAATATTTTGTAAGAGAATTAGGTAACCGATCAGTTTTGAATGACAAGTGTCTCCTCTAGCCCATAGCTTGTTTTTCTCCCCTCTTTCTATAAAAGGGAATTCAAGGCCATGAGACAAGGTTCTAATTTTTCTTTCTGCACTGAGTTTTACTTGATCAAAGTCATAGGTCCCATGTGGCAGGTTTTAGGTGCAAATGAGAAAGCTGTAAATTCATTTACAAAGCAATGAAAAGCATTTAGTGTCAAGCTTTGTGCATGTTCTTAAAGGAGTTATATGTAAATTGTTTAATGATAGAAGATAGTTGATCAAGTAAATAAAATATAATTCAAATTCATTTATCTAGTGTATAATTCTATCATATTTTGAATGAGTAGAATCAAGGGTTTTTTCATTCGTTACAATATTGTGTTGTATGTATTTTTTGTTCATGCTTTGATCCAAGGGGTCGATTAAATGCTTTAGTGGAATTGTAGAGTGGTAGGGCTTATGTAGGGATTTCGATAAGTAGTTTGGGTTGGGATTGTAGATAAGATATATTGTAAGGAAATATTATCTTAGATCTTATGCTACTAGATAAAATTTTGTCATATTTTCATTTTACATCTTGTAAATTCAGGTACCTAATTGAGTAAGACATTGATCACAACTTGTAATTGTCTTTAATGTTAGTATTGTTGGCATTTTTTATGATGATGTTGTGATTGTCATTGATGGACACACACTTGCTTTGAGATCACTTTTTGTATGTATAAGTTATGCTCAATTGGTAATTGTTCCAACTGGTATTATGTATTATAGTCTTTAGACTATCAGTGTTTTGTAGAAAGTGTTTACTAATCTCAAGCAGTATGAAGACCCAAATTGGTATGAAGACCTCAAGCGGTTTGAGGATCCCAAAGTGGTACGAAGGAACAAAGCGGTTGTTATCATTTTTCCTAGTCTTCATTTTGACAAACCGGTAATCGGTTAAATGTATGAACCGGTATTACTCTGTGATGAGTTAGCAACCAGTATTTTTGTGATGAGTTATCATCCACCAACACTTTGGTGGTGATTTTGTGCCATGTTACCAAATGTGTCTAGATGCACTAAACCTAGGAACTTGCAATGTAATCCTATTGGACCGACATGAAATCAGATTCCTTTATAAGGACATCATGTCTAGGGTTTTAGTAGTTGTAAGGGTTTTAGGTGGTTGATGAGGTTTTTGTATGTGCGATCATAGGAGAAGATTAGGTCTGTGTGAAGAAATAGAGTGTGGAGATATTGAAGAGTGAAGTAATGCTGAAATGCATTAACAGTGACCTATCAAGGATCTAACCAAGCATACTATGCTAGTATCTAGATCACTCACTTGCTAATTACTCACATCTTCGACAAGTTTGAAACCCTTAACCAGGTAAGCCCAAAAAAGCCTTTGTAAATCCTCTAACAAGGTGGTTCACAACTGTGAATCTGAAATTGTCTCACAAGGTAGTCTTTAATCAGACTTATCTCCTAATAGAGATCTAGATTCCTAACAGGATCTATTCTGGTGAAGAACATTGTATGACCTTAACCGGTCTGGTTACTATTTTGTAGATAGTTACTTGTGAGTTTCAGCTCACCGTGGTTTTTCCCATTTGGGTTTCCACATCAAAACCTCTTGCGTTATGGTGATTGTGCTCTTGTGGGTAAATGCTTTATTTTCTATTTGGCTTGCATTTGTCTTAACCGGTTTGTTAGGAAATCTGTTATACTGGTTAACTGCTAAAATGTTGAAGAGTTTGAGTTCAGTAATTTTTGGTATACTAATTCACCCCCCCTCTTAGTATTCATCAATTGGTATCAGAGCCAACCTTTCTATAAGTTTAACCACTTGGAAGGAGATATGGGAGAATATGTTGTGAGGGATCTTACTCATCATCTCACTCAGACTGAGAAAGCCTTTGATGAACTTAAAGTCAAATATAAAGCTTCTCTAGCAAAGAGAAGAGAGTATGCTGAAAAACTGATGGAGCTTACTGAAAATAGTTCTTCTGATGAAGCAGACATGGATGCCCTAGTTGAAGAAGTTGAAAAATTGAATGAATCCAATGCTAACCTAAGAAGGGAACTGGAAGGACTGACTATTAGAATGTGTCAGGAACTTGAGAACTAAAGAAAAGCTAAAGACCTAGTAAAAGATAAAGATCATGAGATCTCCAAGCCGAAGCAAGAAATCAGTGCACTTACCACTCATCTCCAAGAGAGTAAAGTGGAAAAAGAACAAATGCAAGGTAAACTAAACATGGCTATTTCTGAGAATGCAACCTTGAAGGAATCCCATGCTTCTATAACCAAGGAACTCACTGAGTCAAAGGAAATCCTTGCCAAATTCAATCAGAGTGCAGCTAAGCTAGAGCAAAAGCTTGAATTAGCTAAACTGGTAAAGAATACTAATGGACTTGGTTTCTCTAGCTATGAGGAAGGTGAATCCTCTAGAGAAAAAGATGTGGCATCAAAGAAGCAACCGACACCAAAGGATAAAGGTAAGAAAAAATTTAAACCTGTTTGCTTTAATTGTCTCAAGGAGGGACATACTATCAATGTATGTAGAAATAAGGCTTACAATAATTTTCCTTATTTTCTAAACAATAAGCCTAGATCCAGTAGATTCAATGGAAACTATTATGCATGCAACAAGTTTGGGCATAGAGCATTCGAATGCAGGTCTGTTGTGCACAACACTGGAAGATATCCTCAAAGGAGTCAAGGAGTTTTTCCAGAATCCTCTGTGAACCAAAATCCAAACCGGTATAATGCCTATGACCATCAGTCAGGTGGTGGTGGCTATCAAACTACAACCGGTTGGAGAGAAACATGTATGATCTATCATGGTAGCGGTCACACTACTGCAACATGCAGAAGGAAGAATGGAAACGTGAATAATGGACCATGGAGAGCACCTGGAATGGTATGCTATCACTGCAACAAACTGGGCCAGACTACTAGAATCTGCAGGATGAGAAAGAACATATCAAATGATATACTAGTCACTCCGGAAGGAAAGATTGATGTTGAAAGTGTTCAAGCAGATATGAAGACAACATGGAAGAAGAAACCTGAAGAAGTGTCACAGGAAGAACTGGTTTCTGCACCTAGTGTAGAAATCTCTAAACCGGCAAACTAAGCTTCAGAAAATCTTAGGGGGAGCGAATCGGTAAAATATTTCGAACCCCCGGTTTATATCGATAAAAGACCTTAATTGGTATGTGTTACCTGTCAATTGGCAAAATATCGGAAACAATAAAAGGCAAAATTAGGGTTTATGCCATAATGGTGGTGCATTTATTATGGTAGGTGAAGAATTTGTTTATAAGGAATTCTTAACATAATTTTCACTTATCAATTTGCGAGTGAAGAAATTTTCAAGTGTAGAGCAACTATAGGCGATTCGTTTTGTGATTTAGAGAGATTTCAAAACTTTGAAGTAGAATCTAGAGATAGTATCAATTAGTCAAGAACACAAAGCGGCAATCCAGCAATCGAAATGGTGTGTAGTGAAGCTGAATTTGCAAACCCTAAATTTTAAAATTCTGAAGGTATTTATCAAAATTCTTGTTTATCAGTTTATCATGGCTTCTGCATCACACTCCTGTTCTAGTGCACCTGTTGATTTAGTGGATTTTATCCAACAAAAAATGAAATACAATGCCCTATCCCAGATACCCGCTCGAGTTATAGTAGAAGATGATATTAAATTAGAAGACATAGGATCTCTAGTGATCCATTCCCAACTAGGTCTGTTATGCGGGGATGACAAAAAGATCAAATCTAAATACAACATCTTGGAAAGGAAGAAAATTCATAATGCACTGTAATATCTTGAAGAGTTCATAGAAGATCACATCTGCATTATCCTGAGCAGAGTGCATGGAGACAAAATGTTTCTCGAGAGGACACATGACATTACACCTGAAGCTATTCATGCCATCACTAGTTTTCTGCAATATTGGTGAGGTGCCAGCCCTAAGAAAAGTCATCAAGACTGAAATGACTAAGCTCACCGGTTCTGTGAGCGACCACTGGGGAATGACCATCAACACCATCAAGGATGATTTGGTCAAGTATGCTTGCATGGTGATCAGATACCGAACGTTCTATGCTAGCAGAATAAACTTTGTCTCTGCACCTGTGGTGAATACCACCTACAAAATGATCATGGAAGATGCCTCATTTGATCTATGCACCTGTATGTAGAGGCAACTTCTGGTAAACATGAAGTCTGTCAAATAGGACAATGCCTTAAGATTTAAATTTGGACAACTCTTGGTAGGTCTGTTTTTTTACTTTCAAGGCTATTTTCTGGGAGTCGGTGATATTCAATGGTCTGCTGACCAACTGGGTACCAAACAAATTAGAGAAAATCTTCAAGTGGTGGGAACCGGATTTCCTGAAGTCTTGAATAAATACTTTGATGAATTCAAGCAGAAGATGAGCCAACGGATGAGGATATCTAGCGACATTGTTAAGAAATATGAAGAGGACATCTTCTTTACCATCAAAGTTGATAAGTGCATAATGGAGGTGGTGGAGCCCAGAAAAGGAAAGGTTGAACCCATGGGATATGAGGTGATGTATGACATGCTAGATGGGTATGCCTCTACCCTACTTGCCTCACCTCTTGATCCAAAGAAAAAAAGAACCGGCACTTGGAAAGGATAAAATCAGTTGAAGAACCTTCAGTGAAGAAGGGAAAAGCAGTGCCCTTGGTATCAACACTGGTTACCTCAGCAAGTCCAAAAGTGACCAAGCGGTCACCTACCAAGAAGAAACTGGAAGTTGCACCCACCAAGGTTTTTGAAAGGAAGCGGAAGACCAAGAGCAACTCACTAGATTCTAAGGATACAGAACCTAAAGTGTAGCCTAGGAAGACTAGGCAAACTAGGAAGAAGGCAAAGACAACTAGCAATGAACCAGCATCATCAACACCGATAAATATGGACATTTCCTCTTACAAACCATTGACACATTGTCAAAGGACTATCAAGAATATTAGGAGAAAAGTGCTAAGTGATTTAATAGATCACTTTGATGATTTTAATGATAATGAAAAGGAGGAAGTTGAATAGGAAATCATTCAATATCTATGTATTAATGATCAGTCACCATCAGAAATTAGATCTGTGACACCAGATTCTTTATACAATTCTTTAGATAACAAATGGCGCATTGCGATAGAAAAGGAACAGGAAATAAGAGAGGAAATATTTGCACAATATTTTTCTGATGTGTCAAATTCAGAGCTCTATGAAATCATGGATAAGTACAAAGGCCTCTTCTTCATGAGAAGAAGAAGACTCTTGTTACTGGAAGGAAAAGTATCTGAAGTGGTGAAAGATACACACTCCCATGCCAAATCCACTTTGAGGTTTCACCAAGTGTCTAAATGAACAAGAAGACTGAACAAGAACCAAAAACTGGAAAACCGGATGAGGTGTATGACAGTGAAGGAGAACCAGTTACTGAACAAATGGACACTATTGACATTGATGCTTTGGATGGTGAAGATGTCACTCCAAATGTAGCAAAGGAAAAGGCTAATAAAGAGAGAGTAGACAAGGAAAATCAGAATAAAGAAAAGGTAGAGAAGCAAAAACAAGACAAAGAAAAGGTTGACAACGAGTAACTGGAGAAAGAGGAAAAGAAAAAGAAAGAAGAAGAGGAGCGGAAGAAACAAGATGAAGAGAAAAAGAAACATGAAGAAGAGAAGAGGAAACAACTAGAAAAGAAGAAGAAGGAAGATGAGGAGCAGAGGAAATAGGAAGAGGAGAAGAGGAAACAGGAAGAGGAGAAGAAGAAAGAAGAAGAGAAGCAGAAAGAAGAAGATAGAAATAAGGAAGAAGAAAAGAGAAAGAAAGAAGCAGAGGAGAAAAAGAAGATAGAAGAGGAAAAGCAAAGAGCTGAAGAAAAGAAGGAAGTGACAAAGAGCACAGAAGTGGAGACCCCAAAGGCAATCGGTGGTCAAGCCAAACCGGCTAACATCACCTATCCTATTAACCTCCAAACTGCAAACACTAAACACTACCTTAGTGAAGAAATTGAATGAGCTTCGGTCTAAACTTTAGAAAGAATAGAAGGACATAAGAGATGCTATGGATGAGGGAAAACTACTGCTTAGTAAGATAAGCCAACCCCATCTTTTTTGTGATGATGTTCTTGCACAAAAGGAAAAACTACAATCTGATTTGTAGGCATATATAAGCACCTTTAAGATGCCCTATGATTCCTTCACTACATATGGGCAAACTATTCATCGGTTTCAGATCCATTCTGCTAGAATTGAAGTAGAGATTTGCAATCGGATGAGAGATTTGCAAGAACTTCAAGTGGTTCTACTACCCAGACTGCAAATACTTCAGAAATACTATCTCAATCTGGATGCCTTAACGGTCATTCAAGAGATGAGCACAATTGATGCCATGGAAGAACAAGTATCCCAGATGCAAATAGAAAGTGAGGTGGCTACCTTATTACTTGAATCATGGTCTTTATCCATGAAGACCTTTATGCAGGATTTTAAATTGGTTTTTGATAAGTTTCACTCATTATTGTCATAAACATTTGTTATATTAATGATAATGAGAAAGAGGGGTTATTCTGTAGTACTTTGTCATTGTTGGCAAAGGGGGAGTAGTATTTTAAAATTTTGATGAATGTATACTTTCATGTTATCTCTTTAAGGGAGTAGCATACATTGTATTTTCTGCAAAAGGGATAGTGTATATGCTTAGCGGGAGTAATTTTTATTATGGCATTTTTTTTGTTTGTTGTAAAAACTTAGATGTCAAAATTTTCCTAAGTGTTGTCATCAATGCCATAGGGGAAGATTGTTGGCATTTTTGATGATGATGTTGTGATTGTCATTGATGGACACACACTTGCTTTGAGATCACTTTTTGTATGTATAAGTTATGCTCAACTGGTAATTGTTCCAACCGATATTATGTATTATAGTCTTTAGACTATCGGTGTTTTGCAGAAAGTGTTTACCGATCTCAAGTGGTATGAAGACCCAAAGCGGTATGAAGACCTCAAGCGGTTCGAGGATCCCAAAGTGGTATGAAGGAACAAAGTGGTTGTTATCATTTTTCCTAGTCTTCATTTTGACAAACCGATAATCGGTTAAATGTATGAATCGGTATTACTCTGTGATGAGTTACCAACTAGTATTTTTGTGATGAGTTATCATCCATCAACACTTTGGCAGTGATTTTGTGTCATGTTACCAAATGTGTCTAGATGCACTCAACCTAGGAACTTGCAATGTAATCCTATTGGACCGACATGAAATCACATTCCTTTATAAGGACATCATGTCTAGGGTTTTAGTAGTTGTAAGGGTTTTAGGTGGTTGATGAGGTTTTTGTATGTTTGATCATAGGAGAAGATTAGGTTTGTGTGAAGAAATAGAGTGTGGAGATATTGAAGACTAAAGTAATGCTGAAATGAATTAACAATGAGCTATCAAGGATCTAACTAATCATATTGTGCTAGTATCTAGATCACTCACTTGTTGATTAATCACATCTTTGACAAGTCTGAAACCCTTAACCAGGTAGGCCCATAAAAGCCTTTGTAAATCCTCTAACAAGGTGGTTCACAACTGTGAATCTGAAATCCTCTCACAAGGTAGTCTTTAATCAGACTTATCTCCTAACAGAGATCTAGATTCCTAATAGGATTTGTTCTGGTGAAGAACATTTCATGACCTTAACTGGATTGGTTACTAGTCTACAGATAGTTACTTGTGAGTTTCATCTCATTGTGGTTTTTCCCATTTGGGTTTCCACATCAAAACCTCTTGTGTTATGGTGATTGTGCTCTTGTGGGTAAATGCTTTATTTACTATTTGGTTTGCATTTGTCTTAACTGGTTTGTTAGGAAATTTGTTATACCAGTTAACTGCTAAATTGTTTAAGAGTTTAAGTTCAGTAATTTTTGGTATACTAATTCACCCCACCCCCCCCCCCCCTTAGTATTCATCGAGTTTTGTGTTCAAACTCACCAACAAATTTCTATAAAATGGTTTATTATTAGAATAATTATCAATTTATGTCTGTTATTATGTGTTCTACCCATCTCATGCTCCAATTAGGTTGAGGATCACTAAAGGATTTGCCATCCTTGAGCATCCTCCCTATTTTTTATCCTGCATATGAGATGACATGCTTTAATTTAGTGATTATTTGAGTATTGTGCAAACATCATAAAATTCACTAAGGGATCACCCTATTGGGTTTTGTAGAGTCCAAAGTGTGGAAGGATTTGTCTGAATCCTTGTCAGTTGGTCCGATTTCTTGAGTATTTTAATTGTTGGAGTTGGCTTCTCCATATATATTTGAAGAATCAACTTGGTTTCTACCTCTCGTAGTGTAAACCCATTTGGGAACCAACAAAATGGAGAGTGGAAGATGTGCACTGATTCCAGAGCAATAAACAAGATCACAGTGAATATTGGTTTTGTTTGCCTAGGATGGATGACATAATGGACTGTTTGAGCGGAGCCAAATACTTTACAAAGATAGACTTGAAGAGTGGATATCATTAGATTAGGATTAGAGAAGGAGATGAGTGGAAGACATCATTAAAGATAAATGAAGGATTGTATGAATGGTTGGTGATTCCTTTTGGGTTAACTAATGCACCAAGTACTTTCACGAGGCTGATGAATGAGGTATTAAAGAAATTATTGGGTAAGTTTGTTATTATATATTTGGATGACATTATGATTTTCAGTAAGACAAAAGAGGAGTATTTCTTGCATTTGTGAAAAGTTTTGCAGAGGTTTAGGGAAGAAAAGTTGCAGATAAATCTTCAGAAGTATACTTTCATGAAGAAAGAATTAGTCTATTTGGGATTTGTGATATCTGAGGATGGTTTGAAGATGGACACTAAGAAATTAAAAGCAATTGTTAAGTGGCCTACATCAGAAAGCATTGGAGAGGTAAGATCATTTCATGGATTGACTAGTTTCTATTGGAAGTTCATCAAAAAATTTAGTTTAGTTTGTAACCTTATGACTGAGACCATGAGGGGAGATCGGAAGTTATTTATATGGACCACCAAAGCAAACAAAAGTTTTGAACTATTGGAATAGAAAGTGACTGAGCATCCTATGTTTGCTTTACCGGATTTCAATAAAGTATTTCAAGTGGATTGTGATGCAAGTGGAATGACAATAAGAGAAATCTTGAGTCAGGAAGGGAGAGAAATAACTTATTTCAGTGAGAAATTAAATGATGCCCAAAGAAGATATTCAATATATGATCAAGAAATTAATGCCATAGTTCAAGCCTTGAAGAAGTGGAGACATTACTTGTTGCTTAAGGAGTTTGTGTTGTATACGAATCACCAAGCTTTGTAGTATTTGAACAATCAGAGTAAGTTGAATCAAAGACATATGAGATGGGTAGAATTTTTGTAGAGTTACACCTTTGTGTTGAAGCATAGAAGTGGGAAATCTAAAAAAGTTGTTGATGCATTGAGTAAGAGAGGGAATTTGCTGATAGAGGTGAGAGTGACAGTATTAGGATTTGAGGAATTGAAGACCTTGTATGATAATGACCTAGATTTTTTAGTATCTTGGAGAGCATGTGGAGAACTAATTATAGTAGATAGAAGCAAGTGGTTGGATTACTTCATTCGGGATGGGATGCTATTTAGAGGGATACAACTATGAATACCTAAGAGTTCTATGAGGGAGAACCTGATAAAGGAGAAACATAGTGCAGGATTAGCTAGCCATTTTGGTATTGACAAAATAGTAGCACTGGTGAGTGAGCATTACTTTTGGCCCCAGATTCATAAGGATGTTAGGAAATATGTGCAAAGTTGTAGATTTTGTTAAGTTGCAAAGGGTAGTAGTCAGAATGTGGGATTGTCTAAATCTTTGACAAAACTGGTAAGACCATGGGAGGATATAAGCATGGATTTCATACTTGGATTGCCTCAAACATAGAGGGAATGATTCTATATTTATGGTAGTGGATGGATTCTCAAAGATGGCTTATTTCATACCTTGTAAGAAGAAATCGGATGCATTACATGTAGCAAACCTATTTTTCAAGGAAGTAGTGAGATTGCATGGATTACCTAAGAGCATAGTTTCAGACATAGACACTAAGTTTGTTGGATATTTTTGGAGAACAATTTGGAAGAAGATGAAGACAAATTTGAAGTTCAGACGTACTTTTCATCCACTGACTGATGGATAGACAAAAGTAGTTAACCAGAGCTTGGGAAATTTGTTGAGATGTTTAGTTGGAGATAAAACTGGAAGTTGGAATTTGATTCTTACACAAGAAGAGTTTGCCTACAATAATTCAGTAAACAGGAGTACTGGAAGAACACCTTTTGAGATTGTTGTCGGAGAACAACCTAGAGGTATATGGTGTAATATCCTAAAAATGGTCATCTAAACCATGGGCCCCTAATCTGGACAACATCACCAAGGTCCTAACCAAAGGCAATTAAATCAATCTTGAGCACACAATTAATTCTTTAATCATCAATGTCACATGGCAAAATTAATTAATCAATATTAATTAAATATTTATTTAATTAATTAAATAATTCCAAGTAAATCATTTTAAACAATTATCTTATTTATTTTAATTGAATATCCTTGCATATTTAATTAAATAAACCAATTTGCCATTAAATCATCAAAAAGAGGAATTTAATTAAATAAATCAATTGAGCACAAATCTTCAAAAATGGAAATAAATCAAAAAAAGGAATTAATTGACCGAGAAAGAATTAAAAATTGAGAAAAGAAATCAATTGGAGATAATCTTGAAAAACAAATTAAAAATTGATGGATAATCTCAAAGAAAGCAATTAAAACAATTAAATCTCAAAATTGAATGAAATAGAGAATAAATCAGTTTTTCTTGATTTTAATCTTAATTTTAGTTCAACTTCCTTTAAAAATGATAAAAGCATCCAATCACATCAATTCACCTATCCAAAATAGTCTACAGTGAGCCTAAAATAGTCAATCCTGTCCAAAACAGTCTACAACGAGCCTAAAATTGGTTATCATCCTCCTACACATAAACAACCTTGATAGTGTACCTCCGTCATTGTGTTGCATGATTTTGTCGATCATCTTTAAGCTAGTTCAAACAAACATCTTATCAAACCTAAGTTAACTTGGATAATGTCTTACACAGGATAGATCATTCTTGAAACCAGACCAAACCTTAAGTTACTTCTCTCAATCACTATGTTAAACGAACTACTAGCTACAATTTGATCTTGACTTCTGCAACACATCTAGCTCTTGGTCCTGTCGGTTACAAAATGCCTATTCAAACCAGAAATTCTCACAGCAAAAAAAGGACAAAGAAAAAGAAATGCCCTTTGTGTCAAAAGACAATCCATTCTTTATGGAAGACTCCTTTTACAATAAACCATCCTCATCACAGATAGCAGTTTACGACATACCAATCTTTGGTCAGCCCCTATCTCCCACCATGTCTAGGGAAAGACAAGAAAGAGAAGCTAATAAATGAGACACTCATGATGACTTTAGAAACCATGCCACTGACAATGATTCCTCATCGACTAAATTTGAGCTTCTTGAACCTCATGAAGCCAAAGTACATATATGTCAGAATGATAAACAATTTTGAAAAATGATGAAGGTCATCATGGCTAGGGAAAAAGAAGACTATTTCCTAGAATTAGCAAAGCAAGGTGCCAAAATCCCTACTAGTTATAATGTGGAGGCCCTCATCACTAAAGAGGAAGAGACACCATGGGGAAAAATGAGCAAACAAATGCAAGCATTATAAACTGCAGTCACAAGAATAGAAAACAAAGATAAAACACCAAAACAATATTCTCTGGACACAATATGCCCATTCCCATTTGACAAAAACCTTTACATGTCTCCATTTCCTTCACGAGTTGAGATCCCAAAATTTGACAAATATGATGGTACCTCAGATCCTCAAGACCATGTTAGAGAGTTTTGTGCCGCTTGTATGGAGTTCATGCACGATCAAACGTACCTCATGCACCTTTTCCCAAGGAGTTTAGGGGGTCAAACAATGGAATGGTTTGCAAGCCTACCCAAAGGGATAAAAACATTTGAAGAACTAATCCAACTATTTTTACAACAATAATCATACAACATTCATCACCCAATCATTATGATAAAGCTTTGCAATACCAGACAAAAGATAGGAGAACCCTTTCTCACCTTCCTCCAACGATGGAGAAAGATGTTCTCTAGATATTCACAGACTATCCCAGATCTTGAGAAAATGGATATCTTCATCAACAACTTAGTCCCTGAATTGAAATACAATGTCCAGATGCAAGTACAACCTTCATTCAACAAAATGGTAGATAATGCCCTCAGAATGGAAGACCCCTCAGAATGGAAGACGTGCTTATCAAAAAGGGAGATATATCACTTTGGAAAGAAACATCGCAAGGTTCTAGCTCTAAAGAAAAGAGTAAATATTGGAAATATGGAAAAGATAGCAACAAGAACATCGTTAATGATGGAGTGGTAGATATTGTCCAATCAAAAACAAAATCCACAATATTTAACTTGGCCAGTGGCACGCAAGCACTCAAGGCAGTTGAAACTACAATAGAGAATCTCCCAAAGAAAACAAGAGAATGGTTTAAAGAAAAACCTTGGCTTTCAAAGCCTAAGCGTGATTTTACTCCTCTAGATGAATCATATGAATTGGCTTTTAAAATGTTATTGGCAAATAATCTAATAACATTGTCAGACAATTCTAGACCATATGACCTAGAAATTAGACCTAGATGGTGGAGAGAAAATGAATACCACGAATACCATCAGAATAAGGGACATAACATAAACAACTACATGAAACTCCAACATGAAATCCAAGATCTCATTGATGCAGGCAAGATCATTGTTGGAAATCACGCAGCTAATGCTGATCATAAGGCCTTTAAAGATCCCTTACCCAATTATGAACAAGGAGATTCCTCAAAATCCAAGGGAGGAGCTAGAGTCAATTATACCTACACTAACAACAATAATGTGATCAACATGATTGAATCTGTTCAATTGGAATATTGCAATGTGATCATAGTCCAAGATCACCAAAGTCAAGCACATATTGCTAATGCTGTGACTCATGCTCAAAGGAAGATTAATCTCCCAGGAACTAGTTCCTCAACTTTCGATCAAACAACATCAAATCTACCAAATAGACAAATAGACACAATCATGGCTAAGTAAAAACAATTGGCTTCATTTTCTTCTCCTGGTTATAGTATTGTCGAATAATTGAAGAGAACCAATTCTCAAATCTCCATTTTGGAACTGCTTAAAATCTCTTCTACTCATAAAGAGGTCCTGGACAAGGCTCTACTTACCACCAATGTCCCTAAAAATTTAGACGTAGATCAGTTTCAATCTATGGTGGGTCACCTGACCTCACCTCATTACCTCACTTTCTCTGAAGAATATGATAACTCATTGAGTCACCCGCATAACCAGCCATTACATATTGAAGCCATGATCCATAAACACCGCGTTAAACATGTTTTGTTAGATGGAGGTGCTGGGTTGAATATTTGTACTTACAATCTACTAACACAGCTGGGATTTTCTAATAATGTTATTGATCCAACAAAGAAGATAACAATCAAGGCTTATGATGAAGAAGAAAGAACTTCTAAGGGTCCGGTACTATTACCAATCAGAGTGGGACCTGTGGAAAGAGATGTCATTTTTCAAGTCCTGGATCTTCATCTTTCATACAACATCTTACTAGGTAGGCCATGGATTCATGAAATGAAAGCAGTACCATCTACATATCATCAATACCTAAAATTTCCTTATAATGGAGTTGAAGTCAGTATCCTGGCCGATACAAGCTATACCTGCAATGCATTAACGCAGAGTGTTGATGCTTTTGTTCCTCATAATAGAGCAACCTCCATAGTTGAAAGTTCAGAATCTTTGTTGAAATATTTACAAAAGAAATTGAAAATCACAAACACTGGCATGGATGGATACAAGATACAGCCTATACTCTCACTAATGTCTCTTCCTACATCACCAAGACAATTGGGAAAATCGTCAAAGGTTATGAAGCCAGAAATTTCAACTCCAAAAGTCATTTATGATGGCACCTTTATACAGTCCTCTACTTCTCTTGCAGGTGAAATAGAAGGAGTTGATGTCCTCAAATCACTTTTCAATGAAGATAGTGCAAATAAAGAAATACGACATCATGAGATTTCTCCGACACAATATGGTCCAGCCTATAAGATGCTTCAACACATGGGATATTCAAGTGTTGGTCCTCTAGGAAAGCATCAATAAGGTATTGTTGAACCCATTTAGTTACAAATTAAGTCTGTCAATGATAAAGTTAGACTAGGATATGATCCAAGAAAGCAATCACATCAGAAGCACCCATCTCACCATCAACATAAGTGGAAGAAAAAGGTAGTACCTTTAACAACACAAGAACTTAATACTCAACAAACTCAGGAAGAGTGTGATGATGAACAAAAATAATTGCCCACTGAGAGAGAGGAAACATATGGTAATCAAGTTCCAGTTATATCAGCTATAATACCACAGGAAGTAGAAGTCCTAGAGGATATGAGAGATGAAGTATAGAGAATCAGAGAATTGTTTGCACCACTAAAAGTTCTAGTCACATATACAGGCAGACAACAAGTAGATGATTCAAAAATTGATTCAAATGAGTATGAATGGCGTCCAGATCACATCTTAGATACATCTACTATAGAAACCCTTGAAGAATCCAGTGATTTCACAGATGATGCACAAGAGCTGATATGCCTTAGAATGCAAAAGGAAATAGAAGAAATCAGACTAAGAAGACAAGAAGACTATGAACGATAGCTAGAGGAAGAAAGGACACAAGCTATTTCTTCACCTACCAACCCTCCTAATGAGATAGGACAAATCAGGTATGGAACTACAAAAGAAGAATTAGAAGCTATAGAAACAAAACTGGTCATCAGTCCAGAAGAAGCTGAATGGAACAGACGATAGGGATTAACAAAACCATCAAAGTCATGTCCACAAGTGTGTCAAGTACAATCAATCAATGAACCATATCTCGAAGGAACTTGCAACATTAAAGATGTGGGTGTTGATACTATATATACCTTTACTAAGCCACTTGAAGATGAGTCAGCAACTTCATCCTATGACTCTGATGACTCAGACAAGAGCTCTATTTATAACAACAAGTATTCAACAACGCATTATGACTACTCTATCATGAATGATGAGATACTGTCTATTGTCACACCATGGTATGTAGTCCAGTCTAAAGTAGGTGATGATGCTAGAAATAGGTCAGTTGGGTTAGGTCCAATAAATACTAACTTGAATTTCGATAATCATGTCGTAACACTTCCTGGTCTCGAGACACATACACAAGGTAGTCTTCTGGAACTCAACTGGTCGGTCCAAAGCCATGATGATAGTACCGTGAAATCCCTTGAGCCTATTCCAACCTTATCCTTAATTCATCAGGAACTAATTGATAGTACTCTTTATAACCAACCCTTGAATGTACCTACTTTTTCCAATGACTATACATTGGCCTACTATCTCAATGCAATTGAACCCATGTACTCTTCCACCAGCGAACATAATGAAAACATGACTGAAGTGGATATCAAGTATCTTAGTTGCAAAAACAAGAAAAATAAAAATAAAAGATCTGATGGTGAAAACCACACTGTGGTGGTGTCAAACTATAAAAAAGAGAAAATAAAGGATGTACCTAAAGGTGAAAATCTCTCTGAGGCACTTGAAGGTGAGATACTTGATATACTGCCAGGTCACTTCTAAGAGAGATCTTCCATATTGACCGAGCCAACTCAGCCATTGAACATTGGGAGTCAAGAGACACCACACATCATTCATTTAGCTCAATCACTATCAACAGAAGAGTTAAAAGATTTCAACAACCTTTTTTTAGAAAAGAAGATCAACTTTGCATGGACATGCTTAGATATGTCAGGACTAGATCCTGATCTCATCATGCATCACCTCTCTATTACACCAGGAGTTAAACCAGTCAAGCAAACACTTCGTAAGATGCATCCTCATGTGGCACTGCTAGTCAAGGCTGGACTAGAGAAATTCCTAAAAGATGGATTTATCAGAGGTATAGACTATGCATAATGGATATCAAATATAGTACCTGTATCAAAAGCAGACAAATCTATTAGAGTTTGCATAGACTTCAGGAATCTCAACAAGGCATGTCCGAAAGATGATTTTCCATTGCCCAACATTGACATGATAGTAGATATAATTGCTGGATATGAGATGTATTCATTAATGGATGGATTCTCTGGTTACAATCAGATCAATATAGCACCTAAAGATCAAGAAAAGACAGCTTTCACATGTGCATAGGGAACCTTCTGCTGGAATGTTATGCCATTTGGTCTAAAGAACATAGGAGCAACTTACCAACAAGCAGTAACCACTATCTTCCATGATATGATGCATAAAAACATGGAAGATGATGTTGATGACACCCTAGTAAAGACTATTCAAGAGCTAGGCCTCATACTAGATAGAATGGAAAGATTCAGGCTCTGATTAAATCCTAAAAAGTGTGCATTTGGAGTAACATCAAGAAAATTGCTTGGTTACATAATTTCAAAAAAAGGAATTGAGGTTGACCCTGAAAAGGTCCAAGCTATAATGGAAATGCCTCCACCCAAGAATATCAGTTAGATAAGAAGTTTACAAGGCCGTCTTCAGTCAATAAGGCATTTTATATCTCAGCTAGTAGACAAAGCTCAACCCTTCACGAAGGTATTAAGGAAAGGGATTCAATACAACTGGGATATAGATTGTGAATGACATTTACAATAAATCAAAGAATATCTTTCTAATCCACCCATATTAATGCCACCAATTCAAGGTAAGCCACTGATCCTGTACATATCAGCTACAAACACTTCACTGGGGGCACTTCTGGCACAACAGGATGACAATAAAAAAGGAACGAGCTATCTATTACATCAGCAGAACATTGGTGTCATATGAAATGAACTACACTATAATAGAGAAAGCATGCTTAGCATTGGTCTTTGCATCACAAAAATTAAGACACTATATGTTGGCACACTCTATTAAGCTAGTAGCCAAGATTGATCCACTCAAATATCTTCTTAGTAAAGCAACGCTTACATGAAGACTGGCCAAATGGGTCATGGTCCTTATAGAATTTGATATTGAATATGTGGAACGTAAATCCATCAAAGGATAGGTTATTGCAAACCAACTTGCTGAGGCTCCACTTGAAGACAATCAACCTCTACATATAGAATTCCCAGATGAATCAATCATGCACCTTACTGAACAATCATGGCAGATGTTCTTTGATGGGTCTTTCACTCAACATGGTTCTGGTGCTGAGATACTTTTTATTACTCCTCAAAAATACTCAATTCCAAAAGCTTATAAGATTCTCTTCCCTTGCACAAACAACATTGCAGAATATGAAGCTTAGGTAAACGGGATCAAGCTGGCCATCGAGTGGAAGATTGTTGAATTACACATCTATGGAGATTCACAACTTATCATCAACCAAATCAATGACCTATATCAGACAAGAGATGAGAAACTGATGCCTTATAAGAGAATGGTGGATGATCTCAAGAAATACTTTACCTCCATATCATTTTAGCAGATCCCTAGAACAACAAATAGAGCAGCGGATGCAATGGCCACTTTGGCATCTATACCATAGCTATAGGAGTCTAGTTTTCACTTTGAATTCCTGGTGGAAGAGTTACATTACCCTACCTATGATTCTCCCAAGTCCCAGATGGTATGTTCTATTATTCGACATGACTCATCTCGGTATAGCCACATTTACTCTTACCTGTGTGACCAAGTTGTCCCCGCTAATCTTTCCCACAATGAAAAAAGGAACCTAATCCAAAATGTGTCACAATACGTCATCATTTTTAATGACCTATGTAGGCGAGGTTTAGATAATAATTTGCTTAGATGTCTAGAAAATTAGGAGTCCCAACGTGCATTATCTGAGGTTCATGAAGGTGTTTGTGGATCCCATTCGAATGGTCTAACTTTAGCACAAAAACTACTAAGGGCTGGCTACTACTGGCCAGACATGGAAAAAGAAGCTATAAAATTTGCTAGAACCTATGAAAAGTGTCAACTACATGGGCACCTTATCCATGCTCCTGCAAGATATCTCATACCCTTTGTGACACATTGGCCCTTTCAATAGTGGGCATTTGATCTAATTGGCCAAATATATCCTGCATCATCTAATGGACACAAATTTATTATCACTGCCACTAAGCACTTCACTAAGTGGGTAGAAGTGGTTCTGCTCATCAAGGCAATAGGCAAACAAGTATCTCTCTTTATTCTTAATTATATCATCTGTAGGTATGGTATACCTTCATCCATTATAACTGACAATGGAGGACAATTCAAGAACAAAGATCTAGATGAACTCTGTGAGAAATTTAAAATCAAACAACACTAGTCCTCAGTATATTACCCTCAAGGTAATGGACAAGCAGAGGCATCTAACAAAAACCTACGGACTATCTTGCATAGAATAGTGAACAAATCCGGGAAGGATTGGCATCTACAACTCAATCCTGCATTATGGGCTTATAAAACAAGTATCAGAACACCTACTAGGGCTACACCTTTCTCTTTGGTGTATGGGTCCAAAGCAGTATTACCTATTGAAGTAGAAATACCATCTCTAAGAGTTTCCTTGCAAGGTCTTGTTACTGATGAAGACTATAGAATATCTAGATTGCAAGAGCTCGAATTGTTGGATGAGCGTCGGCAAGTGGCATTTGATCATCTCAGGGTCTATCAAAAGAGAATGTCCAAAGGATATAACAAAAAGGTTTGACACTGAGAATTTCAGGTTGGTGACTTAGTTCTAAGAGAAAATCCTAAAAATCAACAGTTTTGAGACAACAAAGGGAAGTTTGAACCCAACTGGCTGGGTCCCTATATCATTACTGCAGCTTTTGGCTCTAGTGCCCATCAACTCTCAACATCGGAAGGAGAATAGCTCCGTGAACTGATCAACACCGTCCATTTGAAGAAATTCTTCACCTAAATATTCTCTGCTCCAGCAACTTATACAGTGAAAAAGTCCTAAAAAAATCATAAAAAATCAGAAAAAGTCCTGAAAAAATCCTAAAAAATCAGAAAATGTCCTGAAAAAATCATAAAAATCAGAAAAAGTCCTGAAGAAATTCCAAAAAAAAGAGAGAAAAAGAAAAACAGAAGAAAAAAAGGAAAGAAGAGAGAAAATGCCCTGGTGAAAACCTGGTAAATAGGCACCTTGGTAAAAAAATATATGCATCTTTGCCAAGCAGGTGAAAACCCAGTAAATAGGTGCCTCTTATACTCAAGCACTCCATCTATCAACATGATGTTGGCATTCCCACTTTCATGCATCCTTGCTTTCACTTGTACATATTTCGGTCACTTTTGTGACATCCTAGTTCGTTGGAACCCTCATAGCTTGAAACCGATCATTGTCATAGTCTTAGGTCCATTGACAAGAGCACATTACATGTCCTAAGAAGTGTCAACCAAGTCAATCTTACGTCAGTGAAATGTGGTTGTCCTCTCCGAGTAAGTTACTATCTCTTGACTACTAAAGAGTTTTATCACTGAGTTAACAAGCAAAACATCAAAACCAAAAGCAATCACTAAACTATTTGAGATATGCATGGAAATTTTCTTTGCATGTTGTCTTTTATATTGGTTTTCAATTATTATCCCTCTAAGTAACTCAAGGAAGTCTATTGTGACTAAGAGGAGCAAGGATTGGGGCCATAATATTTTCTTGTTTGCTTCTTGTAGGAATGATCCCAATGATCTGGAAACATCTAAATTAGCTGGGTGTCTGTGATAAGAGCCTTCAAATCAAGGTGGAATCGCCTCACATACCTCGACTCCTCTTATTTGAATGCTACAAGGAGGTTCCCATAATTCCTTTGTTCATTTTGAAGGAATTTCTTTATCATGCAATTCGAGTCCCTGCGAAATCTGTCCAAGGATATGAATGAAAAAAAAGGTCATTGCGGACAAGATTATTACTATTGCACATGAAAAGAAAGGAACTCTACTCTGCCTGCTATAATTGTAAAATGCTCAATGATGAAAATTAAGCTTTTCAAAGTCTAGTGACTAGGTTTAGGATTGCATGTCATTTTGCATTTCATTCTGCATCTCATGAATTTCAAGTGATTTCAGTATAGTAACAATGATTTCTTTATTTTTTGAATGAGAGTCAGAAACATCATCATTTCTTAGCTAAGTGGTCTCTTTTCATCATTTCTTCGATCGAGTACTTGTATTTTGAGATATTAGCTACATACATAAGCATCTTATATAGATTCATACATTTCATTATTACTCATTTGCATTCATCTCATCACATAGAAAAAAAAAATGAAAAATTTGCATTATTCATTATTCATTCACAATCATTTATTTGCATAAAAAGAAACAAAAATAAAAACCCATATTCCATTTGCATTCATTCATCTATACTGAAAAGAAATGCATACATATAGAATAAATCATATAGAACAACATCTCATAATCCATCAACACAAGTATAATGAAATCAAATCACGAGCTTGTAAATCGATTGTCTTGAGTCCATTTTTAGGATCGAAATCGAAATCTGATGTCAACTCTCTCATCAAAATGTCACAAAATTTGGACCACTTAGCGCTTTTCATCAAAAGCTCATTCTCTCTTCAATTTGTGCTCAATTTCTCATTAATCAACGCTGAATCTCAATTTAATTTCTACAAATCAACTTTGCACTCAGTTTTCTCATCAACGCAAAATTTTCAAAAATTCCTCTAAATCAATTTGTGCTCAAATCATTATCATCACTCAAAATTGCCTATCATCATGTACCCTCGCTATCTTTCGATTTCGCTCCCGAGGGGGCATACTCATGACCTTATGACCTCACATCTTCATAATGGAGAAAATTTTCAAATCTTCATCGAAAATCGAGCAAAATATATTTGAAACTAAAGAAAATCAATCAATCAATCAATCAAATCCTTATTGTTAAGGGGCATCTCATCTTCATCGCAATATATCAAGTTGAGATATCTCAATCATCTGAATCGAATCAATTTCTAGGGGCATATCAGTTTCATCGCTTCATATCAAGCTGATATTTGTCTTCGTCTGAATCAATCTCTTAATGTTAATCAGTTTCATCACTTTTCATCAAGCTGATTATTCATTTAAACTCAATCAAGGGTTTCAAGAGTTTCTTTGATCACACTCAATCTAAGCAGGTGTTCAATATTCATTTCTTGATCAAGCTGAATAGTTTATCTTTATCGTATCTTGATCAATCAAGTTCAAGATTGATTTTTATCATCACTCATTGTGTCTAGATCAATAAAGTTCTAGATCAGTAAGATCTGCTTCTTGATCAATCAAGTTCAAGTTCAGTATCTTTTGTTTTCTATCGTTCCTAAGTTCAATCAAGTTCGGGAATGGTATATCTTTAATCAAACTTCATTCAGCTTCATCGCTTCAAATCAAGCTAAACACCTCGCTTTCATCTAGTTCATGATCAATCAAGTTCAGAACTGGCATCTCCTAGACATCAACTATTCTTTGAACCAACGCGCTGCTCGCACATTAATTCAAAGAGGGCCAAATGTAATACCCTAAAAATGGTCATCTAAACCATGGGCCCCTAATCTCGACAACATCACCAAGGTCCTAACCAAAGGCAATTAAATCAATCTTGAGCACACAATTAATTCTTTAATCATCAATGTCACATGGAAAAATTAATCAATCAATATTAATTAAATATTTATTTAATTAATTAAATCATTCCAAGTAAATAATTTTAAACAATTATCTTATTTATTTTAATTGAATATCCTTGCATATTTAATTAAATAAACCAATTTGCCATTAAATCGTCAAAAAGAGGAATTTAATTAAATAAATCAATTGAGCACAAATCTTCAAAAATGGAAATAAATCAAAAAAAGGAATTAATTGACCAAGAAAGAATTAAAAATTGAGAAAAGAAATCAAATGGAGATAATTTTGAAAAACAAATTAAAAATTGATGGATAATCTCAAAGAAAGCAATTAAAACAATTAAATCTCAAAATTGAATGAAATAGAGAATAAATTAGTTTTTCTTGATTTTAATCTTAATTTTAGTTCAACTTCCTTTAAAACTGATAAAAGCATCCAATCACATCAATTCACCTAGATTGTGCTTCCTCTTGAAAAATCTTGACGGCTCATCATCATTTGATCTTAGTCGTTGGTTTCTTTTTGAATTTTCTATAAATTCAGGCTCATCTCTCATTCAAAAGGAGGCTGAAGAATATATTGTTATTATACTGCTTTTGCTCTAGATTCGTTGAGATATATTGCATATTAATTATTTCATATTGATTTAAATCATTTAGCTTAATATTGCTTAAATCTTCTTAGATTAATCTTGCCTCCATCTAGCTAATATCATGCTCATATAGATTAAATCCTTCGTCTTGGTGTAGTCTAGTCACTGGTATTGCTAATAATCTGAGAGCAATCTTATACTCACATCTTTTAGAAGGCAATGGGTCAATTTGTTATGGTTTTCATATTCATATTTATATCTGTCTAACCATGCATGTAATGACTTGATTGAAGTGTTGTGCTTACAGATCCTTGGTCCACTTTTCACACACACATATGGGAATTAAGAGATATTAGCAGTGAAGACTAGAGAAGTTCAGAAACAAAAGAATTTGTAGATCACATGAAGGACTTACATATTAAAGTTAAGCAACATCTGGAGGACATGAACAACAAGTATAAGGAAAAAGAAGATGGGAAGAGGAGACATAAGGAATTTGAAGTTGGTGATGAAGTGATTATGTATCTGAGAAAAGAAAGATTCCCAATTGGAACTTATAACAAGTTATAGATGTGAAAGTTTGGACCTTGCAGGATTTTGAGAAAGTTCAGTTCTGGGAATGCATATGAAGCGGAGTTACCAGATAGTCTGAGTATTTGACCTGTGTTTAATATTGCACATCTTCATCAATATCATGAACCAAAATTTAGTGAGGACAATATTGTAGACTTGGAGAAATAGTTGCCCCAAAAGGAACCTGATCAGATTGAAGACATTTTATACATTAGGATTGGGCGTAGTACTTAGAGTAGTCAGTATAAGGAGTATCTTGTGAAGTGGAAGGATAGACCATTTGAAGATTCATCTTGGATTTCTCAGGTAGAGGTAGATCATCTTGGTTTTCCTTTGACCCCAACAAAGTGAGAGACTCACTTTTTTTCAACAACCCCAGATGTTTGATGCAGTAGCATCCCCAGTTCATATAAATCTTGGATCAAACAAGAATATTTCCCTTCTGTTTTTCTTTCTATTTGCAGTTTCATCATTTATTTATGTGTGTCTTGGATTTGGCTCATCGGAACCTATGGAGTTGTATTTTTCTTCAAGACTTGATCATCTTCCTTATTCCCAAACCATGGAGCATTTGGATAATTTTCCAGCAAGTTATTGCTATCGGTTTTTGAGACATTTTTCTATTACCGATTGCTTGGACCTATTTGCATTGATGATCTACCCGAACCCTTTCGTAGTTTGCGGAGCCCTAAGCATTGATTCTAATGTTACTTATCATGTGGCTGACCTTTCCCCGTGATCTACACTTTATCCTATGGATTTTTCAGAGCAATTTCTTTGGCAGAGGTCGACCTTATTGATTTTACACGTTAGGTCTTGTTCTTTGGGTTTTGATCCCTTTTTGGGCCAATCAGATCCCCTTGGATCGTATAAATTATTATAATAAAGCATTAGAATGTAATTAGGAAGTTAGTCTGAGCATAGAAGATAGATCTTAAGATTTGAGGTCCCGATGGTGACATGTTCTATATTTGAGCATGTTTGGCAAGCTTGTGGGCCGGTTACTGTAACTTGGTAGTTACCGGTTGGTTGTAATCCATTTTCATGATATAATTTAATATGTTTTGAATTTCCTCGATCATGTCCCTGTGTTTCCTTTGTGTTTTCTCTTTCTAACCAGTCTAGACTGATCTCTTTGAGGTCCCTCCTAGCCGATGACTGCTTCGACCCACTTGGTGAGTGTAAACATCTAAAAATGGTCAGCACTTGCGGATTCATACTTTAACATTTGCGCATTGCCTTATTTTAGGGTTCTTGCATCGCATTAACATTTCTTCTATGTTGCGCACTTGGTCTTTATCATTTGCGAGCATCGAGTCCTTCTTCTGCATTCTTCATTTGTCTTACTTTCGAATTTGGTCTTGTTGATAATAATTTTCAGTCATGATTTTGGTCGATCTTATCCTGTCGCATCAATGTGCGTTCTCATTTGGCATATTTTGACATCATCAATTTGATTTCATTTTGGACATTGTCAATCCTAATCGATGATAGAATTAGGGTTTTGTCCTCTTGTCAATCATGTCATCTTGTGATCGATTCGTCATCGATCCTCATCCTTTTCAATCTCATTATTTTTTGATCGATTTATCATTGATCGTTGTTCTTGTCAATCTCGTCAATTTTGCGATCAATTTGTCATCGATCGTTGTCCTTTTCAATCATGTCAATTTGGATCAATTAGTCATTTTTCCTCATCAATTGGCGCCTATCAATTTGGTCTCTTTATCAATCTTGGTCAGTTTGTCAACCAATCTCAATCGTTTGTCAACATTGGTCCTTTGTCAATCAAAATCATGATCGAATCGACATCAATTATCTTTTGTCAAGGCCTAATTGTCGTCCTTGCATTTCTAATTCATCTTCTAGGATTTTATGATTTATTCATTTAATCTTGTTTGTCATTTTCCCTCTAGGTTAAATAATTTATTTATTTATCCTAAGTCTTCTTGTCACAATTAAATTTTTATTTAATTGGCTAATTAATTCCCCTTCTTTTTGTGAATTAATTAATGAATGAAAAATTATTAATTAATTTACCTAATTTTCATCAATTTCTAATTTCCTAATTTCCAATTCATCTAATTTTCTATTTTCTCTTATTTTTCTAATATTTCTCCTAATTTCATGGGAATGACATAGCAATCTTGTCAATTTGTCATAATTTGTCAATTAATCAATTTTGACATAGCAATTTGTCATAATTTGTCAATCAATCAATTTTGCATAGAAAGTGTCAATTTTGTCATTATTTGTCATATTTGTCATTCTTGATTTGAAATTTCCTTTCAAATCTCTTCATGCTAATCTTGTCATCTCTCCAATTTGTCTATAAATTGGATGAATTTCTTCAATCATGGCCCCTGATCAATCAATCATGCTTCTAGTATCCTTATGTTGTCTTGTCAATCTTGCTTTCATATTGTGCTTATGCACTTGTAGGTGAGATCCACAAACAAAGCAATTTGAAGAAGAAAGAAGGACAATGGAGAATTATGAAAGAGATATCTACATTTGGTTTGATTTAATTTCATTTTGAATATCTTGTCTTTATGTTTTCTATTGAATGTTTTTATGATTGTTATCATTGCAATTTAGTTTTTGTGGTTGAGCTAGTCTAATTTGCTACTTTCTTTGATGAATTCCATATTCCTATCTACATTAATTGGTGAACTCGATGTGAAATAACCATTTAACCATGTTTTGAGTGCCTTTTGAGCTGATTTGCAGGTGAAAACCCAAGAAACAGGGCAACTCAGGGCTTTCTGGGCACTTTTGTGCCTATGTGGGAGGGTTTTGCACTTGTGTCAAAGGGATCTGCACCTGTGTCAAGGCATTCTATGCCTGTGTCAAGGCATTCTGCACCTGTGTAAGGCCAAAAACAGAGGTGAAAATCAGTGTTTTTACTTGCAAATTACTTTGTTTTGTATTTTGTTCTTGTATTCTGGTTTTATTTGGTACTGATTCTCTATGCAGCACCTTGGCATTACGTGTGACAAAGACTAAGAATGAAACTACTAACAAATCTTATGCAGGTTTTCTAGTCAAAGACCAAACATATCAAACTTCTAACTTAGTGATTTTGCAGGTTGCCTTATATTCCAACCAAACTTTGTGTTTGTGCTTAATAATTAGGCACCTAATATGTTTGCTAAGTAGGATGGAATGAACATGTGTTCACTTTGCTTGTTGAGTTTGACATTGGAGTAGGAGAGTATGCTCTCATCCTTCTTAGGGTGATCAGAAATCCAGATCTTTGATACCATTCTCATGTTTTGGATTGTTTGTTACCTTTAGAGGGCCTGCCTTCCTGACCATTTTCTTTCTTTTGCAAGCAAGTGACAATCGTGAGAAGGGAACGACCCAAAGTGAGCACAGCTAGAGTACCTTGGCATTCTAACTCACTATAAATAAATACCTGATGGGCGAAAGCTTTGAAGGAAGGGTTACGTGGGAATTGTAGTTACTTGGGAAGTGATGACCCTTGGACTCTTTCTCATATCAGCATCTAAGTAGGACCTCACGATCTAAATCGTGCTTGCGCGACTACATTTGTTTGGTATCCTGGTGGGCCTATGTCTCAATCATTCTTGTGTGACACCAAGGAGTAGCGCTTAACATAAATCCTTATTAAACACCTTGTATTTAGAGGTCAAAAATCCTTCTAGTTGCTTGAGAAGGAGGAGTTCAGATACTTGGAAGAGATACTAAGTTCGCCATGGGGAGATTTCCATGGGGACTGATGCTTGGCTACCCTGAGAAGTGAGTGTCGTGGAGGGGAGCCCATGGGGTCAAGCATCTATGTATTCTCCTTGAATCTCATAATGAGTCTACCTCTCAAGTACCTACTATCCTTACCTACCATAAGAAATGTGTGAATGAGCATGATTGTCTTGAGTCTAAGTTAAAATATCTTGTCTTCTTTGCTTGTCAAAAGTTGAGTTGTGTCTC
This sequence comes from Cryptomeria japonica, assembly GCF_030272615.1. NCBI lineage: Eukaryota > Viridiplantae > Streptophyta > Pinopsida > Cupressales > Cupressaceae > Cryptomeria > Cryptomeria japonica. The sequence continues at coordinate 273,964,352 of NC_081408.1, read as the reverse complement.
ATTTCAAAAAGAAGACAAATTGATTCAAAACAAGGTTAAACACAAGAGTATTTCATCCAACAAAGTTCAAAACATGGCTTTCAAACACATTGGAAAACTTTGTCTCAACATTCATGTCACTTTAGCCTAGGTTTTGCATAGTCCAACTTAGGTCCTAGGGCATACTATCATCTCCCTTCATTTTAGTCCTTTTCATTGCAAGCGTCCTCATTTTGCACTTAGGTTCAAAATCATTTCTGTAAGTTTGCATTTCATTGTCATACCCAAGTTAGATTTCCATTTAGGTGACATTCCTACATTATCCTTGTCATGCTAAAATTAGGTCTTGCATAGGTTGCATTTTGCATATTCCAAGTCATTGGTCTTCGCGTATCCTTGTCATTGTCATCTTGTCTTGGATTCATCTTATCATATCATATCCTTAGATCATTTTTCACATCATATCCTAAGTCATTGTCATAATCATTTCCTTCTTGCATTTAGTCTCAAAAATTTGGTTTGTCAAACTTAAAAAATCAAAACTTTGGATGATACCCTAAGTTTTTGTTAGGAAGTCTTGACCTTGTCTAAAATTTGTCCTTTCATTAATATCATTTTGTCAAACCTAGCTTAGTATCCAAGCATATAGGTGAGACATTGTCAATTTGTCCTATTGTCATTTGGTCCTTTGTCCTTTAAGGTCTTGGCTTCATTTCAACTTCCCAAGGTTGAGTCTTTAGGTTTACATTACAAAAAGTTTGTCCAAATCATGAAAAACAACAAAAACATAGGTTGCATTCTTGCCATAGATTGCATTTTCATCTATTTAGGTTGCATTTAGTGCCATATCATACATCATCCTTTTAAAATAAAAAATCCCAAAAACATTGCATTGTGACATGTCTATTGAAACAAGGTTCCAAGCACCAATGATGCAACAAAGTTTGACGTATCAACCAACAATGCAATTGAATTTTAATCCAAGGCAATCACAATTCTATCCAACCCAACAACAAAGCAACATTGATCAAACTTTTTATGATGAAACAAGTCTCCAAATACAAAAAGTAGAGGAGAAACTAGCTCAAGAAAAGGAGATATTGGAACAAAGAGTGAAAAACATTGAGAAGAATAGATCACAAATGTCCAAAATGTTTTAAAAATTTCCAGGTCGAAATCCAAATATTGAGCCAATTGATGTAAGATCTCTTATCGAACGATCAAACATACCAGCTCTCCTCTCACAAATAGAGATGATGAAACAATTTCAACATTATGTGCCTCCACAACAAGAACAAGAAGGTGTTTACTATCAATCAGATTTTCAACCATCACAACCAATTGTTCAACATTTCCAATAGACACAACCAATGGTCCAACATATACAACCAATACAACCAATGGTCCAATTTCAAAAATATGTCCAACCAACTATACAATGTCCACAAATAGTTCAACCAATGGTGGAATATCAATGTCAACAACTACAACCAAACATTCAAAAACAAAGGTTGCAACACACACCAACCCAAGTTTCAAACATGTCAGAACAATTGAACCAAGTCCAATATCAAAAGATGACATCAAACCAATACCAAATTTTTGCCAAACAAGTTCAAATTCCAGATACAACTATGTCAAAACCTAAAAAGAAAGGTGGCTTTATTGCAAGGATCTTAAGGAAATTACCAAGTGAGTTCTTTGAGGAAGATCAAAAGAATACACTTATGTCTAGCAATGCCTCATCCCCTCACAAGAAAATGGACTCTCCAGTGGCATCTATCCCTACACCTCTAGAAGTTTCACAAGAACCTTCCATATTGTCCTCATCAAATAATACACCCAAGGATGCAATTATCCAAGGGCTATCCATAATTGATTGCCAAGATAATCCAATTCATGATGCACATCCTTGTCATGTTTCAAAAGTACAAGACCCAATGCCACCATGCACTTTATTGCCATTACTTGTTTTAGAGGACCCCATTCGAAGTCCCTCTTCCTCATGTTCAAGCACTGATTCCTTGCCAGAATCCATCACAAATGTTCAAAGTGCATTTCCTTCATGCCAAAACATTGATCCCTTGTCAGAATCCCCCATGCATATCCAAAGTCCAACCCCATGTCAGGAGGATAATTTAGAGCATGAAGAAATGTGTCTTGAAATAGATCAAGATCAAGATCAAGATCCTGAAACCTTATCATCCCATCCAATTGTTGACCAGGACCCCATATTCCTAGACACTCACGATGATTCCCCTATTCTTATCCATCCTATCCAAAGTCCTATTGACACTCCATTCCCCAAGAAAGATCAAGATATCCTAGTCCATCCAATCCCAAATGATCCCCTTCCATTTCATGAAAAAAATGTCCTTTCAAATCCCATTGGCATTCCACTTCCTAAGAAAGATCAAGATATCCTTTTTATCCTTTCTGATGATCCCATTAAAAGTCAAGAGCAAAGCACCTTTGAAGAGGATTCCAATGATCTTCCTCCTTGTCAAGATCAAATTATTCCTTTAAATCCTCCACAAGATCCTTTTGTTCCTCCATCTCCTTGTCCTAATCTCATTTCTTTTGATGATCCCATTATTTCTCCCATTCCATCTCTTGAAGAGCCTATCATTGAACCATGTCCACTACACAATCCTATTCCCCCTCATGATCCTAATCCCCCTCATGATTCTAACGTGTTAGTGCAAGATGTTCATGAACCCTTGACATGCATAATGGGTTCTTCCACTTTGGTGCAATCCGATCCACTTCAATATCTCATTATTTCTGTCATATCATATCCACCTCATAATGGACTCACATCTTCTTACCAAAGAAAAGAGTATCCTACAAGTCAAGATATTCATAAAGGAAAAGGAGTAGACCTTCATGAGAAAGAACCCCTCCATATCAAAGAAAATGTTAAGGGTCATGTCTACACAACTCACTTTCAAGACGTTGGTATCCCTCCATCAAAATCAAAACATACACCTTCCCCATCACACCTTCCATCCATCTTAGGTCCTTATATCCCTTCATCGTCTATGCAAGGTCAGAAAAGGCACACATCCTTGAGTAAATTTCATCAATCCAAAAGAAGTCTATTTCATTCATATCCATCCATGCATTCCTTTCCTCCTCCAAGCAATTTGGATGCCAAGCATAAAAGTCATGAGTCTAAAAATCCACATGTATTCAAGGATCAACATGTCCAATCTAATCAACATGTCAAAGCAAAGAAAAATATGATCTATAAAGAAAAAGAAATATCCAAAAGGCCACAAAGGCCCACTGAGCAAAATAAAGCAAAGTCAAAATATATATGGGTTCCTAAATCCCTTGTGCAAGAAATGCACTCCAAGGAACCACAAAAGCATGAAAAATCAAAAACCATGTGGATCCCTAAGCGGCTCCTTGAAGCACAAAAGCCTAAAGAATCATCAAAACTAGCATCTAAAATTGCTATTCCTCCATCCAAACCTCTCAAATCTATTCCTCCATCACCTTCTTCATCCGTTTTGGGCCCTTATGTCCCAAAATCCATAGCCTTTCCTTCGTCAAAATCTCAATATCCAAAATACATCTTTCCTCCATCAGTCCATCACCCCTCAAGGTGTGTGCCAATGTCAATCTTGCCAACATTTCTATCCACTGAAGCCCAATTCTTCCAATACCCTATCCATTATCCAACGCATATTTTTCATCTTTCGATCCCTTTGATCCAATCCTTTACATAAATCCTTGCCTTAGTTTCATCTTATTTTCCATGTCCTTATCCTACCAACGTCTTTGAGCATACTTTTAAAGGTCACGGTCCATTTTTTTCAAGGCTACCATCCAAACAAAAAGATTCTTGAGTCCTTCTTCCATTCCCTATCATATGTCCATCTTCTATTGAAAAAGTCAAAATACAAAAAAAAAAAAAAAAGAAAAAGAAAAGAAAAGAAAAAGTAAAGCAAAAATAATTCGTCCACTGGTGAAAACTTGGCAAACAGGCACCTTGGGCAAGTACCATGATGAAAACCTGGCAAACAGGCATCATGCGTAATCTATGAACTTCTTGCACATCACACTTTGGGGCAAGTTTCCTCCTTCATATCCTATTTCCCTTCATTATCCTATCATACCATGTCATACCCTTCATATCCTATTGTCCCTCATGTCTAGTTTCCCTTTCCTAATCTTGACAAGGCCGAGGATCGTCATGAGCATCATGCATCTTGTTTGCAGCTTTTAGTCCATCATAGCTTTTCATCATTTATTCATTTGATTATTACAACCTTTCATCCATATTCCCTGGCTTATTGCAACTTTCTGCCACTATACCTTAACCAATCCCGACCTTCAGTCCATGTCCCTTATCCATTCTTGGTCTTGCTTATCCTATCCATATCTTATCACTATCCATACACTCTTTTTCATTCCTTGATCTTGATCTGACATAAGGACGTGAAATGCAAAACATGTAGTTTCAAAAACCTCTTGACATGTCCCTCATGCCATGTTCTTGCTTTACATTGTCATATCCAGTCATTTGTCCTATCACACAATAGCCCTTGAAAATTGCATCTGTATTGTCTCCATGATAAAAGGCCTTTATCTTCCCTCTATCCACCAACATTTCAGAAAGCCTATTTATTCACTTGTCATATTCCTTGCTTTGCTAGACACTGGGGGCAAAATCATAAAAATTGAAAAATCTCCTGAAAAAATACAAAAATACAAAAAAAAAAAAAAATCCAAAAAAATTGAAAAATGTCCTTAAAAAAAATCCAAAAAAATCCAAAAATGTCTTGAAATAATTCAAAAACATTGAATAATGTCCTGAAAAAATCTCTAAAAAGTCATATAAAGTCCTGAAAAAACGAACAAAAAAATTGTAAAAACTCGAAAAAAATAAAACAAAAATATCCCCTCTGTGCATAGACAGATCGCTGAGCATACATCCAATGACAAATCGATCAAACATTTGTGTAGACAACAAATAGATAACATGTTACAACATTGTGCTTTAACTGAAATCATGCGTTAACAGATGAACTTTTCAATCAAACTAGACATTCAAACTGTTCACAATTGTCATATCAATCAATCAACATCAATATCATTTGTCCTTGTCACATTATCATGGGTCTTATACAGGGTGTGGTATGCTCGACACCAGACTGTGTCCTGTCTTAGACGGGGGTACCACATTCCCTGAAGCCAGACAACATGATCATCCCATCAACACTTTCAACTTTTGACAATGAAGATCAAGATGTTTGTTTGACTTGTTGGAATTAGTGAGTCTTATTTTTTTTACTAATTTATCTTTGGCTTCAATCATGTTCCTATGTTGCTTGAGGATGTCACTGAGTGATTTAGAGTGACCAGGATGGTTCATGGTCCCCCTTTTTTTTTTGTGTTTGCTATTTGTGGAATGTTTGTCACAAACTGGGGCAACTATATCATTGGGTGTCTGTGATAAGTATGTTCGCTTTGTGAACGCCGCACATACCTTGACCCTTGATGTATGCATCCTAGGATGATTCACTCATTCCTTGTGTGCGATGTGTCTGTCTTTTGCAAAAGGGGTTGCGTTTCAGCTCTAGCCTTCAATGCCATGATGCTCTGCATCAACTTTGATACATTAAATAAAGGTTCTCACCTACAAAGTCCATTGGTGAAAGCAAGTTTTTCTTCATCTCTAACTATCCTCTGTCTAATTATTTCTTCCTACTAACATTTCTTTCATCAGTTTGGGCAGTCAATTCGGTCTAGTGCTCCGATCTCCAAAAACATAAGTGGCATCCTGCATTCATTGATTAGTACATTTGCATTATACACAACATTCTATCCATTTCATTTTATAAATGCATCAAAAAGCACATAAACATATATTCATACATGTTCCACAATGGTACATAAACAGTGCATAAGCCATCCATACATGGAAAGTAAACATAAGCCATAACACATTGCATCCCATCATATCGCTGCATATCATATCATATATCCCAACAATATTAGAGTACAAAATTGGACTGTTTGTCCTAAGTATGGCCCGTAGGCTGAGAACATAATGTCAAACTATATATGTCCCATCATAAGGAGCACATGCCTCTGTCACTGGGTGCTCCCTTTGTCCTTCTCATCCCTACCATGTCTCATAGATGGTGTCCCTCCTATCCCTGGTCCTGGCTATGGTGGTCTCCTAGGTCCACTCACCCCCATGCTGCTCGCTGACCTCTGAGAGCGTGGCCTACTCTCTGTCCTCGATCGTGCCCGATATGACACTGCTCTCTACTCTGGTGGAATTGCACTCTCATATAGTGTCCTCCAATGGTGTATCTCCTCTCTGATCTCTACCAACATCTGTACCATCTCACGTTCACTGGCATCCCTAATTGACCAAATATACTCGGTCACTCTCTGCTCTGCTTGTTGTGCCTAGGCTATTGCTGTATCTCGAGCCGCTGTCAGTCTGGCTATCTTTGCTCTGAACTGATCCTACTCTATCCTCAAGATAGCATTCTGTCTCTCTAATGTCATAATGTGATCATGCTGACTCGCTATGGTGGCCCTACATATCTCCATCTCCTCTATGCTAGCTATCTCCGGCTCTATGGGTATATCCTGCAATGACTCCTGATCGGCTGGATCTGGCTCATCCTCATCATCCTCATCTTCGTCCTCATCATCCCCTCCATCCTTACCATCCTCCTCATCCTCATCACCTTCATCCTCCTCATCCCCCTCATCCTCATCATCTCCCTCATCCTCATCTCTGTCCTCATCATCTCCCTCCTCCTCTCTAGTGAGTGGGAAGTCCTCCTGTCTCCTAGGTACCAGAATATCAGGATCTGTCAATGGCACTAGCCGTTGTCATGCAAACCATCGCTCATACTCCTCTATCATCCTGACATCCACCACATCTGATCTCCAATCCCACTATCTCTGCAGTAGCTGTGTGAAGTCGGCATATGCTATGTGTGGCTGAATCATCCTCCCCCACTAACTCGTCTCTCTATGAGATCAGGCAAAGTGTGCAGTCCCTCTAGGTACATCCTGTCTCTCTCCAAACTATCGTCTGACTCTCTCTGGCAAGTACATCTCAATCACTCTCTGGTGATTCACTAGTCGCCTAATTAGGTATCTCTCCTATCTGCAATACAGTAGCTCATCACTATCATCTGACCATCCAGGGCAATCCTGATATGGCCTCCATGTGAACTCTCTCAATCTGTCTAGCTCATGTTGCCAATACAGTATGTATCCAAACGGACCCTATCTTAGTGTACCCACATAGCAGTACACATATGGTCAATGTGGTACTACCTGTCTCTCTGCAATCGGTCAACATATGGCTATGTGCTCAAATGCCCATACCTGTAACAGTGTGACTCCACAGCTCAAAGTCTACACCCCCTGATATGCTATCTGATGCAGCTGAAAATATAGCATAGCAAGCACACATGGTCCCCATGCATACACAGTCCCTTCTGTCACCATCCACTCAAGCACTTTTCCCCATCCAATAGGGAATCCATGTCCTTGTCTGTCCCCTGCTAATAGGCATGCTATAACCACGGCTATCACCACGTATCGCTGATCGTACTCTATAGCCATGGTCTCCTAGCCGATCTCCCTCTCTACGATATCCAGATCATCTACGTCGCACTCAAATAATCTTCACAAAGCGTCTCTCCCTGTCGCTGGGTCATACTCTATAATCTCTCCATGAATCAGAATGCGGAGGATACGCCATACATCCTCTAGTGTCACTATCGCCTCTCCTATCGACAGATGGAATGAGGAGGTCTCTGAATGCCATCGCTTTGCCAATGTGGTCAGCAGTCCTGTGTTTGCCCTAATCTTGGGCATGAATGTAATATAGTATAATCCAAGTCCTACTAATGTATCTTTGTCCATGCTCCTGAGTCTATGTAGTAACATGAAGCAGTCAAGTCAGTTCTCCCATGTAATCAATGGATACTATCGACTCTGCATCACAATTGGGGCACACTTTGTTAGTTTTAGGGTTTTCTCCTAAGGGCTGCATTTCCTTGTTTCATGCACAAATCAGGGTGTTATCTATTTTGACCTATCCTACCCTTATCCCTCTTCAGGATCATCTGTGCACTATTTTCGGTCAAATTAGGGTTCTCAGTGCACAACTGCGCTTGTGTACCCTATCCTGTGCCTATGTAGCATCAAGCTGCACCTGTGTACCCTACACAGGCACATAACATCCTACACAAGCACAGGATGCGCCCACACAGGCACAAAAGTCCTTTTTTTTCATTCCCTGTGGGCACCACAATGTCCCGCAAGCAAGCAGAATTCATGAAATTGACAATATGGATTTTTGAGATACATACCTCTACTCCCACATCATCTAGTCATCTGTAGGTGCATACATGTTCCCCAAGGTGATCTTCCATTGGAATGTTTGCCATCTCTCTGCAAGGGTCCTTTTTCAGAGCAACAAATCCTCCAATTTGGCTAGTGCAAATGAGCTATTTTCCTTCTCCTTGTCTCATTTATAGATCTTTGTCAGTGCATAGATGGATGTGTACCCGCTCCATCTTATGCTGGTCGCGGTCTTTTGCACCTTCAACTGCTTGTCATTTGTGTATCCGATCCCCGATTTTCAAACCGTTTGATCGTATCATTTTTTATCATTCTTATCGATCAATTGGCCTCTTTTCTGGATATTTTTGGCTAATTCCTTGAGGGGGCATGCATATGTCATCGTTATTGTCTAGGGCATTTTCATTATTGTTCTTTGAAACAATTCTTAGAATCATATTGTCTCAAAGAGGGGCAAAATGTAGACGTCTAAAAATGGTTAACGCTTGCGAAGTCATACTTTAACATTTGCGCATTGCCTTATTTTAGGGTTCTTGCGCCACATTAACATTTCTTCTATGTTTCACACTTGGTCTTTATCATTTGCAAGCATCGAGTCCTTCTTTTTCATTCTTTATTTGTCTCACTTTCAAATTTGGTCTTGTTGATAATAATCTTCAGTCATGATTTTGGTCGATCTTATCCTATCGCATCAATGTGCATGCTCATTTGGCATATTTTGACATCGTCAATTCAATTTCATTTTGGACATCATCAATCCTAATCGATGATAGAATTAGGGTTTTGTCCTCTTGTCAATCTTTTCATCTTGCGATTGATTCATCATCGATCCTTGTCCTTTTCAATCTCATCATTTTTGCGATCGATTTGTCATCGATCGTTGTTCTTGTCAATCTCGTCAATTTTGCGATCGATTTGTCATCGATCGTTGTCCTTTTCAATCATGTCAATTTGGATCAATTAGTCATTGTTCCTTGTCAATTGGCACCTATCAATTTGGTCTCTTTATCAATCTTGGTCAATTTGTCAACCAATCTCAATCGTTTGTCAACATTGGTCCTTTGTCAATCAAAATCATGATCGAATCGACATCAATTATCTTTTGTCAAGACCTAATTGTCATCCTTGCATTTGTAATTCATCTTCTAGAATTTTATGATTTATTCATTTACTCTTGTTTGTCATTTTCCCTCTAGGTTAAATAATTTATTTATTTATCCTAAGTCTTCTTGTCACAATTAAATTTTTATTTAATTGGCTAATTAATTCCCCTTCTTTTTGTGAATTAATTAATGAATGAAAAATTATTAATTAATTTACCTAATTTTCATCAATTTCTAATTTCCTAATTTCCAATTCATCTAATTTTCTATTTTCTCTTATTTTTCTAATATTTCTCCTAATTTCATGGGAATGACATAGCAATCTTGTCAATTTGTCATAATTTGTCAATTAATCAATTTTGACATAGCAATTTGTCATAATTTGTCAATCAATCAATTTTGCATAGAAAGTGTCAATTTTGTCATAATTTGTCATATTTGTCATTCTTGATTTGAAATTTCCTTTCAAATCTCTTCATGCTAATCCTGTCATCTCTCCAATTTGTCTATAAATTGGCTGAATTTCTTCAATCATGGCCCCTGATCAATCAATCACGCTTCTAGTATCCTTATGCTGTCTTGTTAATCTTGCTTTCATATTATGCTTATGCACTTGTAGGTGAGATCCACAAACAAAGCAATTTGAAGGAGAAAGAAGGACAATGGAGAATTATGAAGGAGATATCTGCATTTGGTTTTCTTTAATTTGATTTTGAATATCTTGTCTTCATGTTTTCTATTGAATGTTTTTATGATTGTTATCATTGCAATTTAGTTTTCGTGATTGAGCTAGTCTAATTTGCTACTTGCTTTGATGAATTCCATATTCCTATCTACAGTGAGTAATCATGTGTAACTGTTGAATTAAGTTTTATTTTGCTATAGTAGTTGTTCTGGAAATTGATTGTTCCTGCAGCCACTAGAACCAAATCCCATGACTATTGTTGCAGCCAAAGTAGGCAATATAGTTCTTGTTTGGTAGCTTTGAATGTAGATAATCATTATTCATTTAAATCATCTTTTATTGTTAAGATTTCCTATAGTCATTTAGTTGTTGCATCTTTGTATGTTTGTTTCAGTAACTTCATTTGCTATAGTAGGATAGAATGGATTTTACTAGAACTTAGTGCACAAAGAGTGCTGGCCCATTTCAAGTATTACGTCCCTGGGTTGACAAGTAAATGAACCCCAACCATAGGAATAATATCTATTCAAAATAGATGTCCAATCTCTGAGTTAAGGATTTAAACCAAGTTATTGTTCTAATTGGGAAGGTAGACATTTTTGGTGCCATTGCTGGGGATGGTGCCAAACTAAGAATTTGTTATAGCCACGAGCTTTAAGTTTTTAGTGATTTATTGTTTTGGTAGTTGAAGATAAGTTGTCAGTTAATTTTTCTGAATCTTCATGTAGACAAGAAGAAGAGATTCCCATGGTAGATTCCTTCCTAATCACTCTGATCATAAAGGAATCAATCCATATGAAGCACCAGATGTAAGTCTTTTGCTGCACTTTATCAAGCCTTAGATAATTTAGACTATCCTACATTTGAACTTCTAGAAAAGGGCCTTCATTTTCTTTTTGGACCACCTGAAGAGGATCATTACCCTTTATTTGTTCACCAAGGACCAATGGCGGGATGAGGAGGTGAAGCTAATCCACCAGGAGGTGGAGGTAATCCCCCACCTCTAGGTGGTGGTAATCCACCTGTTAACCCAACATTTGAATTTCCTATTTCTGATTTGCATGATAATGCCAATCTCAAGAACATTCCAGCTTCTTCTTTGCCTAAATTCTATGGGCTAGTTACAAAATACCCAAACACTTTCTTCTTCTAATTTGATGTCCTATGTAGGAGATATGATTACACTACAGATGCCCATAGACTTAAAATATTCCCAGCCACCTCAAAAGAATCTACCCTGAGATGGTTTATGAATTTAGGGAGTAACTCAATAGATACATGGGATGAGATGAAATGATTGTTTATTGAGAAATATAAGAATTATTGTATGGGAAATGACCGCCATGGAGATGATATCTTTAAAATAACATAGAAGGAGGATGAGAGTCTAGAAGACTATCTTGAGATATTTCTATTTTGTGTCAAGAAGACTAAACATAATACTCTAAATGAAGAATCTCTCAAGCTAATATTTCTTAGAGGAATCAATGAATAATGCAAAAACTCCCTAGACCTTATGGGATACAGAGATATAAATCAATCATTATGGAATGACATCAGCCAAATCTATCAAAATTATTACAGGAGCACTACTAAGAAGAATAGGCATTATAAGCTTGGAATGTATTCATCAACATCAAGCAGTGGAGTTTACCGAATGGAATTAAGCCATCTTATGAAATATTTTAAGGAAGATATTATAAATAATATGGCCACTCAATTGGATACACTTCAAGCTAAGAAGAAGCATGAAGAAGTTGAAGCAATGCTTGCAGAGTTTTGTCCACATTGTAGGCAATAGAAGAAGGACTGCATGTGTAAGTTAGTTGCTAATCTTGATAATCACCATGTCCCTAAGTTTAAGCCACTACATGAAGATGATGAAAAACTCTTCTATGTTTCTCAAAGAAGGCCATGGGCCCCAAGACAAGGTATGCCTCTTGATCCATTATCTTTTGCTAGTTATAATGGGAATTCTTATGTTCAAAATTTTGGGAATTTTCCACCTCAATCTTGGTATAATCCCCAAGGTTCATGGTCAAATTATTCCAATCCTTCATCCCAATGGTAGTAGCCATAGGGAAATTGGTCTCAACCTCAAGGGTCATGGCAGCCTCCATGGGGAAATTGGCAACCAACTTCTAAATGGAGCGGGGGTCAGCAGTGGTAAAATCAACCTTCTTATTTACAGTCACCTCAACCACCATAATAGCCTACTATAATGCCACCCCCTGCTCCTAATGCCACTCCACCTAAAGCTACTCAATTTCCATATCAACCTATACCAAATCTAAATAGTAAGCCCTAACCACAACAACAAGTCTATTCTACTAATCCTAACCAGTACCCTACATATTCCCTTAACATAAGTGATATTCATCTTAGGTCAAGGAATACCTTGCCTAATCCATCTTATCCAATAATTACTGAAATACCATCAGAGGAATCCATATCAGATAACCCTTCGGATCAACCAACTTAGTCTGCCCAAGCCCAACAGTCTAGAACTTCACCTCTAGTGAATAGAATATCTCCATTTCCTCAGAGGTTACAAGCTAAGGAGATTGAGAAAAGTGAAGATGCAAATTTTGATCTCATTTTTCAACTGAAACACATATGTGTTAAGATTCCATTGTTTCAGGCTATCAAGGATGTCCCTATATATAGTAAGGTCATTAAGGAAGCATGTTTGAAGAAACTTGGTAGGAAAAATATGGATCCACAAACAATCCATGTGATGGGACAACTAGTTGATATTATGTTGGGTAAGGTTACAATAGCTAAGTACTCTGATCCAGGTAGCCCTATTGTGGGAATAGTCATTAATGGTACTAATATTAAGAATGCTTTAATATATCTAGGAGTTGTCATTAATGTCATGACTAAGGACATCATGTAGCAACTTAACATAACCAATCTTCGACCTACTCCCATAGACCTACAGCTTGTTGTTAGCTCCACTATCAGAACCAATGGTATGATAGAAGATGTTATAGTTACTTTGGATTCTTGGGAATATCCAACATATTTCATGATATTATCTCCTAAGGCCACATTGGGAGGATATTTAGTCATTCTAGGATGGCCTTGGCTTGCTATAGCTGATATGCATATTGGATACCGGTGAGGAGATATGACTATTTCGGATGGGAATTCAACTAAGAAATTATCTCTTTATTCCCCTATACAACCTTAGCTTGATCAATAACAGGGCGTATGGCTTGATGTAGGGGAAGAGACAGAAGAATAAGTTAACTCTATTTGTCACCTCAAGATGATAAATAGAGAACCATTCATACAACTTCAAGATGAAGATTGAGTGCTTTCCAATATAATAGAAAATCATTATGGCTTAGCCATAGTTCCTATAGCTACAAATATATTTCACACTTTATTACTGCAGGAGGTTCCCGCTTATTCTCTCATGGAAGTGACTCAGATCGACCTAACCACCAAGGTAGAAGTTGCCCCAGAAAAGTATTTAAACATTAATAATCATCTCTCGTAGGCACAAAAGGTAGCCTTGGTTGATCTACTTCATCCTTATAAGTAGGCTTTTGCATGGGAATATAAAGACATAAGGGGATTAGATCCTAAAGTGTGTACCCATAGGATACCTATCAAAGAAGAATATAGACTAGTTAGACAGTCACAAAGGAGGCTTAATACAACCTTAAGAGAAATAGTTAAGGAGGAATTGCAAAAATTGTTAAATGTTGGATTTATCTACCCTATATTAGATAGTCAGTGGGTGTCACCTCTAGTTATAATTCCTAAGAAGGGAGGTAAATGGCAAGTTTGTGTGGATTACAGGGAACTTAACTCAGCAACCAAGAAGGATCATTTTCCATTACCCTTTGTAGATCAAGTGTTAGATTCTTTGGTAGGGAAGCAATACTTTTCCATTCTTGGATGGATTCAACAGTTATAATCAAATTAGAATAGCTCCAGAAGATCAGGAAAATACCACGTTTGCGTGCCCTTGGGGGAAATATGCTTACTTTGTTCTTCCCTTTGGGTTATGCAATGCTCCAACTACTTTCCAAAGAGATTTCATTAGCATATTTTCAGACATCTCAAATGACTGCATGGAAATATACATGAATTATTTGACTACTTATGGTTCAAAATTTGATGAAGCATTGGAGAACTTGAATAAAGTACTACAAAGATGTGAAGATTACTGTCTATCCTTGAATAGTGAGAAATTTTTCATGATGATGTAGGAAGGAATAGTCTTGGGACATCATATTTCTAAAGCTAGCATCCAAGTTGATCCAACAAAGATAGAGGTTACTCTTAACCTTCCAGTCCCAACCAAGCAAAAGGATGTAAGAAGTTTTCTTGGACATGCTGGATATTATAGAAGATTTATTAAAGACTTCAATAAAATAGCAGGGCCTTTGTATTATCTCTTATTGAAAGATGGTGAATTTGATTGGACCCCAGCATGTGATGAAGCATTCCTAAAGCTTAAAGAAACATTGACCCAGGCACCAGTCCTCAAGGGCCCAAATTGGTCATCGCCCTTCCATATTCACATAGATTCATCTGACTATGATATAGGTGCAGTTCTGGGATGGAAAGAAGGTAATTTAGAAAGTGCAATTTATTTCATCAGCAAGAATTTACGGGGACCAAAACTCAACTACACTATTAGAGAAAAGGAGATGTTGGCAGTGATATATGCCCTTAATAAATTCAAGCATTATATAAGAGGATATCAAATATTTCTTCACATTGATCATACATCAATATGATATCTTATGAATAAGTCTTCAATTATAGGAAGATTGGCCTGATGGTTGCTACTGATGTAGGAATTTGATATTATAGTTGTTGACAAGCTAGGGAAAGCCAATGTAGTTGCAAATTACCTTTCTAGGCTCCAACTACAGGACAGTCCTATAGAAATAGATGACTCCTTTCCTAATGAACACTTGTTCTTAATAAATGTCTAGACCCCTTGGTATGTTGATATTGCAAATTATTTAGCTACTAATAAGTTTCCTTCTCACTTTTCTTCCAAGGAAAGAAGGTTGTTAGTTGAAAAAATTTTCAATTTCTCCTGGATTGTTGATTACCTATTCTACACGAGACTTGATCAAATCCTAAGAAGGTGTGTCCGAGAGGATGAAAGCTAGGATATTCTTCATGCATGTCATGATGAGTTGTACGTGGAGGATATTTTTATGCTAAAAGAATATCAATCAAAATTCTTAATGCAGGGTACTACTGGCCAACCTTACATAAAGATGCAAATAAATACACTAGAAAATGTGATAGATGTCAGAGAATGGGTAAGCCTACCAGATCCGATGAAATTCCACTGTATCCCCAAATACTCGTTACACCATTTGACAAGTGGGGATTGGATTTTGTAGGGCCAATTGACCCCCCTTCCAATGGGAAATCCTACATTCTTGTATGCACTGATTATGTCAGAAATTGGGTAGAAGCAAAAGCAATGAAGCATGCTAGAGATAATAAGGTAACTGAGTTTCTCTATGAGGAAATATTTAGAAGATATGGAGTGCCTAGATAAATTGTTATAGATAAAGGAGCATAATTTACTTCCACATTAATCATAGCCTTGGTTAATTATTATAATTTCAGGCATACAAACTCCACTCCATACTATCCTCAAGCAAATGGTCAATTAGAGGTGACTAACAGGGAGCTATAGGCTATTCTCACAAAGACAGTAGCTCTCCATAGGAAATACGGATCAAGAATATTTCCAAATTCCATTTAGGCATACAAAACTACATGGAAAACAACTACTGGTTTTACACCTTTTGAAATTATGTATGGAAAGCTAAACATGATGCCCATTGAGTTTGAACACAAAATTGTTAGGACAAATTTGCAGTGGAATATGAATCTATCTGAAGCACAAAGAGCTTGAATCATGCAACTCAATGCCTTAGATGAAATAAGGAAATTGGCTCTTCAACACACATAGGTTGTTCAGAATCAACGTATTTGATGGCATGATAAGTAAATTAAAGAAAGGGAAATCAAATTTGGAGACTGGGCACTTTTATATGATTCAAGGTATAAAGATACAATGCAGAAGCTACAAAATCATTGGTTGGGTCCATATGAAATTGTTGAAGTTTTTCAAAATGGAGTAGTTCAGTTAGCAACTATAAACACTGTTAAATTTAAACTTCTGGTGAATGGTCAGAGATTGCGTCTTTATCACAAAGCTGCCACAAAAGAAGACTTCCTTCAATAGTTTGACATCCAACCACATGCCACAGTTCCTGTAGCTTCTGCAAGGGGACTTCCTGTCCCAAATTCCTAAATCACTCTTTGCATGTAGCCATAATAAATATTTCCATATGTTGTGGGAATACCATTCTCCATTAATAAATTTTCTCTTCATGTCATCCCATCTCATCTCTTTTTCTGCCACATCACCCACTTCACTTCACCCCACCTCATGTTAGGATTTAATGACCGTTTTCTTGCAGCATTAATTCACACAATTGTAGGTACGTATGTTATCTATTTTTCTTTAATCATGCATTTATTTATCCATTATGATGATATTCATGTGTGATTTGCATAATCATTTTTCATTAAATTCAGTTCTTTTCCACATGTGTCACCTTTGGTTGGGGTGTGTGTGTGTGTTATGATTAAATTTGTGGTTTTCCATAACTATGTGTCATGTCCATGTCATTTTACAGTGTGTCCATGTTACTTAAGGTTCATGTTAAGTGTTTTTAAATTTTTTGAAATCATTTTAGAATGAATTTAGGATTGATGTGACAGCATGTAGCAAGTGTGAGTTTACTTCTCCTACCACCACTTTTATTGCAAGGTACTATGAGATAAATTAAGATAAATGATATCCCACAATAAAGTTTTTAAAGGATACGGTTCATGATTGTTAAGTTTCACAAATAATTTTGGCACTTTGTATTTTCTATAG
Organism: Cryptomeria japonica; assembly: GCF_030272615.1. Classification (NCBI taxonomy): domain Eukaryota; kingdom Viridiplantae; phylum Streptophyta; class Pinopsida; order Cupressales; family Cupressaceae; genus Cryptomeria; species Cryptomeria japonica. The sequence continues at coordinate 273,947,290 of NC_081408.1, read as the reverse complement.
CGGTTTAACAAGAACTTTCTTTTGCTCAAGTAGCCATGGGAGGTGCACCTATTTGCCATGAGCCTGTAACTCATGATTCCTTGCTACAAAATAGCTAGTGTAAACCCTACTTTTGAAATTATGGTTGGATTTATTATATCCTAAAATTAATGGATTTTAATGAAAAAATTGCACAAGAATTCAAGTAGACATTCAGCAACGGTGAAGCTATAGTTAAGGGTTTATAGGCTATAGCTACAAAAGAAAGTATAGAAAAGGTTATAGGTATTGGAAATTGAAACTCATTGGAATCATACATTATCATTAATGGCAACAAGATTCTATTGAAGGCATACAACAACATTTGGAGGCATACACTGGTGGATATTGACATTGGAGTATTCAGGGTCATCACCGGCACCAACACCCAGCACTTCAATGAAGCCGACATTAGTTTGGGATCCAAAAGGTTTTATTTGTAAAATCATTTTGTAATTATTGTATAAGGATCGACATTGAATATCTTTTATATTGTAAGATGACATAAGGCATATTGTTTGTAAAGGGTATATAAGTCAGTCTGTTAGGTCATTTTGAGAGAGGACAATGATCAATAGATGGTTTGTAAAGCATTCTTGGAGGAAAAGAGATACTGGTAGAAGGATTCACGGTTTATGAACCGGTACAGAACAGAGCTTTAACCAGAACTCTTTTTGGCATTGGAGATGTATTTTGTGAGTTCACTAGTACTATTTTATCTTAGCAGAAGCATGTAGTCAGTGAGACTCTTTTGTGTTGAGCAGTGTTCCTTCTTGCATGTGCAGGCCCCCATGCTATGTAATATCTTTCATATGGCTAGTGAATTGATATTGTGGGTCACAATTCACATCGTGGTTTTTCCTCTTTGAGGTTTTCCACATATAAATTCAGTGTGTTATGGTGTTCATTCATGTGGCTGGTTTATTTACTTCATGTTATATGTTTCTTCATTTACCAGTTTATATGTGTATGTTATAAAAGGTTAAAATCTTGTGTTACCGACAGGACACTGATTCACCCCCCCTTCTCAGTGTTCTTGGATTCATTTTATTCCAACAATTGGTATCAAATCCTAGTACCTCGAAGGAAGTTTAACAGCTTGAGGAAGATCCTGAAACTAGAATCATTGAACATGGCTATGGAGAAACAACTTGAGATTGCACTTGAGGATTATGATGATAAAAAGATGAAGATCTTAAAACTTCAAGATGAATTGAATTCTGCTAATGAATTCATTCTTGTTCTACAAGAAAGGTTATCATCAGCTCAAGCTATGAGAAAGGAACTTCTGCAAAACCAGGATGATGAAGAGAAAAATGCACTTAAGGAACAATGCCAGAAACTAAGTTAAGCAAACATGCTCAAGAAGAATGAAATGAAAGACCTGACTATGAGGTTATCAAAATACATTAAGGATAGAAAGAAGAAGGAAGAAAATCTTTCTATATCTCTGAAGAAAAAATTTGAAGAATGTGGTAGATTGACTCATGACAATAATCTGTTGAGAACTGATTTGGAACAATCTCGGAATGATGAACAAGAGCTAGACAGATAAATAATGACTCTAAGAGATGATCTAACTATTGCAAGTGAGTATAAAGAAAAAATCAGGATTAGTGCTACACAGTTGGATGATTTATTGAAAAGACAAAGGCAAAGTGAAGATTCTAGAGGACTTGGATTTGTGCAAGGTGAAAGCTCCAGTATTGCAAATGAAGATTAGACAAGCGGTATGTAGAACTCATCAGACCAAAGGAAACCGATAAGGAAATCCAATGCTTACAAATTCAATGGTAGATGCTTTGTTTGTAATAAATTTGGGCATATGGCTAGACAATCTAGAAATAGATCAAATCAAAACTACAATTCAGTTTCCGATCAATGTACAAATTACAAGAAATATGGTCCTAAGTCAGAAGATTGCAGAATGAATGTTAAATGTCATGCATGTGGAAAGTTTGGACATTTGGCTAATCAATGTAGGTCAATGAATGACACTAGATATGTCAAAGCAATTCAAAAGAGCAATGTTACATGTTATGCATGCAACAAAATAGGTCATATTACTAAGTACTACAGAAGAAAGACTACACCAGTTAGCAATGATAAAACAAATGAGAAAGGAAAGAAGATGGTAGATGAAATAAAACAAGATCACACCAAGAGATGGGTTAGAAAATTTGAAGAACCAAGTGGATATGCAGCTACACCGATAACTGCCCCTGTAACTTCACCGGTAGAACAGAGCATTCATGCATGAGTAGGAAATTCAATTGGCAACTGAGGCATACACCTTAGGGGTTAGAAAATTCATTTCAAATCTTGCATATTCCCAAGAAGAGATCATGAGAGTGGTATTGATCATTGATGGAGGTTTATCCAAGATAAAACTGTGAAACCGACATCCGGTAGGGTACATTACTAAGCATTTATGACAGTGATGAATTAGGGTTTACTCGTTGATAAAAAGGGAAAATGGACTCATTTTCACTCACCCAACACTTGAACAAACCAGAGTGAACCAAAGGCAAATCATAGGTGATCAAGAGCAAGAAAAGGCATTCTAAAGAATTTCCAACAGTCATCATAGAAGTAATCAAAACCCTTCAACCGATGACTATTTTCTAGGTATTTCTTTGAAATAGAATCTAGATCATCATCTACTCCTACTTTCATTATGAATCCCACTGTTGTTAAGGTTAAGGATAGGCTTAGGCCTATTTTCAAGGAAGTTCCCCAAATTGCTATGAAGGAAGACTCTACTGGTGTGTTTTCAAGAGTTTTTGATGGCATGTTTTATGTAGAAGATGCAGGGCCTATATTCACTGCACCTTTGAGGATTTAGGCACTTAGGAAATCAAGGGAATATATCAATTTGTGATACTGGGGAGCTCTAAAACAATCAAGCCAGAATATCAAATCATTAAGGATCTAGGGTTAACCGAAATCCTATACATATTGTAATTCAAGGATGAAGTGATCAGACATGTTCTAAGCATGGTCCATAATGAATTTATCTAGTTAGACCGGCCCCACATGATAACCAAAGAAGCTATTCAGGCAGTCATTGACTTACCCAAAGTTGGACAGGAACTAGGATAGAAGATCTCCAACACTATAGTTGAGAAGCTCACTGACGCAACCCATGATGGAAGATCTATGAGGGATAGTACCATCAAAGACACTGATGTGAAATTTTCTAGCATGATCATTGGCTACAAGGTAACTCAATTAAGTCAATTGAACTCTGTTGCCAGTTCTTACATCCATGCTGCACACCACACGATAAAGAATAATGAAAAGTATGACTTGTGTGAATGGTTGAGTGAATTAATGATAAATCTTGGCAAGATAAAAGGTGTTAAGAAAGGAACATTCTGATTTGGAAATCTTATTGTCTGTTTGATGCTATACTTCATGAATGAGGTACTAGGTTTGGGAAAGAAGCATTGGGCTCATGACATTCCAGTAGGTATGCAAATCAAAGATGCAATCACCAGTCTTGGAAGTAACAGGGATGAGAGGCTTTGGGGCTACTTCAAAAAATTTCAAGAGAACATGAGACTGAGGGAGAGAATTTCCAAACACACTGTGGAGAAATACTCCACTAATATTTTCTTCATGGTAAAAAAAGATGACACTCATGGAAGCAGTGGAACCTAGAACTATATGGGTCACTGAACTGGGTTATGAAGTAGATGACAACATCTTGGAGCTATATGATAAAATGTTGATTGATGCTCCTTTGGATGATAAGGATGGATACTTTGGCACTATAGAGGAGAAGGATCTTGAGGTTAATATTTGCTTCAACAAGAAAGGAAGAGAAAACAAGATAGACAAAATATCTGCATTTGTTTAGGATGTAATCACAGGATAGATACAAAACTAGGCTCTGGATCTAAACTGATAGATCAACTGGCAATGACAAGTGCTCCTAAGGTGAAGAGGCCTGAGACTTTCATTTCTTGTATCACTTATGACTCTGATCGAGAGGATAATCAACCTCTTGCATTCAAAAGGGTGCACAAGAAGAAATCTGACAAGCCTTTGGTAGAGGAGAAGAAGGTGGAACCAAGGAGGAAGCTAATTAGAAAGGTAACAACTTCAACCACACCTTTGGCAAGGAAACCTACTCAAAAGAGGTATCCTACTCCATTCGCTCCTGCAACCCCTAAAAAGAAGAAAAAGAGTGTGATAGATGAAGCAATTGAATCTGGTAATGTTACCATCACCCCCCCAATGACTTGTGCATAATTGATTGATGTGATAACTAAATATGGAATGTTGAAGAATGTGTCAAATTTCAATGATTATTTAGAAGATAATGAGAAAAATAAAATAGAAGAAACAATCTTGTTATATTTAGACATATATAAGAAGGCTTCAGTAGAGATTTTGAAGGAAATTCCCTTATCATTGTATAATAAGTTATATGCAAGGAGATTAGATGCAATCACAAGAGACAGAGAAATTAAAGAAGTTGAACTTTTGAGTATGTGTGGCTCTATAAATAATGAGGAAATGAAAAGGTGTATAGATGTTGCAAATAGAATAGTCTTTTGCAGCAAAACTCAAAAAATAGGCCTAATGATGGGTAGAGTCAATGAGATAGTAAATGAGACCAGAGATGATTGGACCAAATTCTTCCAAAAGAATCCTGATTTTCTCACTTCTCAAGAAGAATTTTCTAAGGCAACTGCTCCCACCATTCTGAACAAATCTAAAGGGAAAGGAATTTTGGGAAGTTTAGATCCAATTTTGAATGAACTAGAAGATAAACCTAAAACTGATGAGAGGGTACAAACTAAACCAACAAAGACTACATTTGTATAGTTTGGGCAAGGCAATATAGATAATGTACAAGTTACAGATAATATTGTGGATAATAATCCACCGCTAGTAACTGATACCACACAAAGTGGCGAAGCCACTGGAGAAATAGAGGATGAGAAAAGAGATACATCAGGAGAAGGTAAGGAAGAAAAGGAAAAGGAGACTGAACCAGCAGTTGATTCTCCTTCAAAATTTTGGCAATTGACACTTCTCAAGTTGAGAAGAAATCAATCACAAAGATGAGTCCCACAGAGTTAATGATGATGGCTACTCAAAAGATAATGAAGGATCTGTAGACAAAGGAATAATAGATCAATCAATAAAAGTTTTTCATAGATTGATTCCTGATTGTATAATTGAAAATGAAGCAAGCCCTTCCAGAAATCTTAAGGCATTGACAGAGCATATATCTAAAAACTTTCAGTCATTGCAATAGATTTCCTACAAGAAAGCACTTGAAAGATTTACTATGGCCAAGAAAGTCGCTTTTGACCAGATTATTGTGATAGAGAAAAAAAAGGTTGAAAAGAAACTTATACTCATTGAAAATTATTTGAAATAGTGTACTAACATCTACAGGGTTTGCTGTAATATAGAGATTCTTACAACAAATGTAGATCAGAGGTTAAATTAATTACATGAAAAGATTGCTAACATTGCTAATTCTTTTGATGGACTAACTTCACTCAAAACTTCCATTGATGGACAAATTTTGACTTTGGAGAACCAAGTTTTTGCTTTTGAAAAGGAAAGAGACAAGATCATCCAAAGAGCAAGGAGTCTCAGAGGTTTAGTGAGTCCAAGATTGGATTCACTTGGTGTACATAGGAGGGAATGTATGGATATGCTTGTGAAGCCCACATCGGTTGAAGTCGATGAGAAAGAAACACTTGCACATTTACTAAGTAGACTTGTATCCATATCTGAAATATTCAAAATTGGCTGGGATACCTATGTATAGTTGCTAGAGAAAGCTTACCTGAAAATTTTGAGATTGGTAAAGCTCTGGTAAAGTAATCTGTAATTATTCTTTCAATTCTCTTACCAATCTTTGGCATTGATACCAAAGGGGAGTTTATATTATGTGAAAAATATTTATGTAATCCTAAGGGGAGGATATTAGGTAAAGTATATTGCAAACAGAGTCAATTAGCTTAGGGGGAGCATGTTCATGTTTCAGTTGAACCAACAGGGAATCCATTTTTTACATGAGTGTTTCCATCAATGCCAAAGGGGGAGATTGTTGGAAATTGACACTCATTGGAATCATATGTTTTCATTGATGGCAACAAGATTCTACTGAAGGCATACACCGACATTTGGAGGCATACACCAATGGATATCGACAATGGAGTATTCAGGGTCATCACCGACACCGGCACCAACATCCAACACTTCAGTGAAGCCAGCATCAGTTTGGGATCCAAAAGGTTTTATTTGTAAAATCATTTTGTAATTATTGTATAAGGGTTGACATTGAATATCTTTTGTATTGTAAGATGACAGAAGGCATATTGTTTGTAAAGGGTATATAAGTCAGTCTGTTAGGTCATTTTGAGAGAGGACAAGGATATGAAAAAGGTAGAAGAACTGTGTAATATGAAGGATATGTATGTAGGTCATTTGTATGCAAATGTAATATCATTCAATGATGAGTAGATGGTTTGTAAAGAATTCTTGGAGGAAAGGAGATACCGGTAGAAGGATTCAGGGTTTATGAACTGATAAAGAACATAGCTTTAACCAGAACTCTTTTTGGCATTGCAGATGCATTTTGTGAGTTCACCAGTATTGTTTTATCTTAGAAGAAGCATGTAGTCTGTGAGACTCTTTTGTGTTGAGTAGTGTGCTCTAGGTAGTGTGCCTTCCTGCATGTGCAGGCCTCCATGCTATGTAATATCTTTCATATGGCTAGTGAATTGATATTGTGGGTCACAAATCCCACCATGGTTTTTCCTCTTTGAGGTTTTGCATGTATAAATTCAGTATCTTATGGCGTTCATTCATGTGGCTGGTTTATTTACTTCATGTTATATTTTTCTTCATTTACCGGTTTATATGTGTATGTTATAAAAGGTTAAAATCTTGTGTTACCGAAAGAACACCGATTCACCACCCCCCACTCTCAGTGTTCTTGGATTCATTGTATTCCAACAATAGGGTTGCCAAGGGAAGGGGAATTATTTCCTGAAGCCAAGGATGAAAGGAACGCATAGGCAGAATTCACTCATCCAAATGGTAGACATCTTATTGGGGATAAGCAAGGGATGAAGAGGATGTCTCTTCCAAGAAAATGGCCACCAGCAACATATCATGTGATAAAGTATTTGACATGTGATGAAAAATATTCCAATTTGCACTTTTTTCATTTCAAGTTATTGAGCCATTTATGACATGGGTGGAGAATGAATGTACCAAATGTCTTATATCACCTTGTTTCTATTAGTGCTAAAGAGACATAGAAGGGTAGTTCATGGTCTGTGAGTCATAATAGGTTAATTAAATTGTTAGTGGAATGTTCACTACGGGATGTTTCTTAGATGACATGGGAAGAATTTGAAGATATTAGAAGATTTGGGGAAGGCAATGCCCCTATTGCGGAGGAAGCTCTAGATCAAGAAGGAACCATTGAGGGAGCCTCATCCTCTAGGGCTTCCATGGATGTTGAACATCCTATTACTGAAGACATTCCACATGGCATAGAAGAAACCGTGAATGAATGAAGTGTTGAGACTTCATCCACTCCAATTCAAACTAGGGCCACACTTCATTAAAAGAAGGGCAAAGTGAGAGAAGCTATAGAGGAAGATATTATTGAAAGACCATAAGAGGCACAAGCTTCTCCTACAACTAAGAATAGAAAAACAAAGAGAGATGGTTCTCCCATGGCAGAAACTTCTACAGCCACACAAGAACTTTCATTGAGGAGAAGTCGTAGGGTTCGACAAAGGTTGCGATTGCAAAGGTGGTTGTTTTTTGTTGAGCCACCTAAGAAAGATCATGGCGGTCCATAGGAAACTCAGCCACAGCGGAGTTAGGGTTCTGAAGGATTGACAAACCTAGCTAGAATTGAAGCGAAATTAATACAGACAAGCGATAAGGTTCTGAAACCCCAGGTAACTGCTCACAGACCTCCCTCTTCTCTTACCAGCATGTCCACTACTCTTTCATTTTATAGGGAATGGGAAATAGAGAAAGCTAGTATGCATGAGATAATTGATAAACATCAAAAGGAAATTGAGAAGAGAAATAAATAGAATGTTGAATTGTAGACTAAGGTGGATACTATGGTAGACATGATTCCTGAATTAATGCAATGTAGGGCTCGACCAAGGGTTTACGCTTTGTATTTGAAAGAACAACACCTGTGTTTTAAATTAACCCGTATTGTTAGAGATTTAGGTCTCTCTTTGGGGACCCCACAAGAATTTTATCATGCTGACCAAATTTCTCCTGTAGCCATTAAAATTTTACTATGTAAATTGTATTTGCACAATTATGCTATCTCCTCTCATACTGAATGGAACCCCATGTTATATACTGGAGATATTCATTTCAAAGCATTAATATCTTGGATACAAAATGAAATTAGCATGGGAGAAAATTCTAGGACACACAAGGACATGGAGCTTGATTGTCCACTATCACTTAGGGGTGAAGCTAAGAATCCACGACTCTTGTATTATGATTGGCAAAAATTATTATATAGATCTGATGTTAAGAGATGAATTCTACCACTCAGGGAGGAGGTGTTCCAAGAATATGAGAAGTTGATTGAGACTGAGGGCCAGATTGTAGCTGGACATTTGGCTCAGTGATGGAATAACCTTCCCGAAGAACTTAAATAGGGTGAGCCCCATTCCTTGTTGAATTATCCTGCAACAATATTGAGAGCCCCCAAATAAAACCATTTGGGAAAAACAAAGGAGAACACCTAGTTACCTTTAATCTTCCAACCACCCATCCTAATGTGGCCACTCATGGGATGCAGAGCCACCAATAAGACCTATGTTGAATCGGCAGAAGAATCCAGGTGGACCAGGTTGGAGAAAACAAAGGGATTCTACTAGAACCTAGCTATAAGAGGCACATGATAGGGTACCATTGGTGATTTCAGAGTTAGTGCCCGTGTAAGGAATTTTCCTCTTGCTAGAGGACCAACAAGAAATTAGTTTGGGGGGAAAAATGATGAGCTGAAATAATAGCTCTTTTATGTTTATCATTGATAAGTTTTTCTTATGTTTTAAGTTGCATAATTGGACAATGTGAAGGTCATAGGGTATATTAGAGTTTTGAGTGTGTGCATATTGAATATTAACCAAACCTGTTGAACCTTGTATTATTTTGACAAAATATTCTTGTCGATATGTGAATTACTATGATAATTTCATGTATGGATGCATAATTTTCATGGTTGGTAGAAAATGGATACGTATATGTTGCATGCACTAACCCTTGATGCAGGAGAAAATAAGTAGCTACAGAAGCAGTCAAGATATACTAGTTTGGAGGATCACGCCATGCAAGCCGTTAGATATATTTCAAGGTGGTTGAGAGAATTAAAGATAATAAGGGATATGGTGTCTGAGTGGAGCGCCTGAAGAATAGTGAGGTGGTACCAAATTTATTTATGATTGTCTTAAGCAAGCAACAATCTAGTGAAAACCATCATGCTATATTCCTGGTTGTGTAATGATGAAAGGCCCACAATCTTTGTGGTTGACTTCTTCCTTGTTGTAATAAAAGTTTACGGCTATTCTCATGGGCTTCATCTAGGTAGTTAAGATTTTTTTATAGTTTTGTTATAAATAAAGATTTGAACCTCCTCAAAGGGGTTAGACAATTTTTTTAGAGCTAAGTAGTATTTACCCTATTTTATGTATTGTAACAGCTTTTGGAGATAATAAATAAATTTATGTTAATTTGAGCATATAGAAGCATTTAAAATTTGGGTACGCTTATCCAAGGGGTCCCACTTGGTGAGTATGTTGTCTTCAAAATATGATTCACTTCAACATCCTTATAATGATATGATAACTCTATGTGTAGAAGAGATATTAAAGAGAAGGAAACTTCCAAGACAACATATGACAATGTATAATTTAACCTTCTACACTTTAGACCTACTCAAAGTCCAGGCGCGTATACCTTTGTGAACTAAATTCACACTTCTAAAAGATAAATCCATAGCAAACCAGTCCAGGAAAGTGGTGGATGTAATCACCTTAAAATTAACTGAAATAAAGGAATGAAAATTGTACTCATATTCAATATTGATCTACAAAATATGTAATAGACAACCTTGATTTATACCAGTGCCTTATCCAAGGTCACAGAGTCATCTAAGTTCAAACAATACTCCCACAATCCAATATCTCTACATATCCCATTAGTTCGGCTTCAATAGATCTCTATATATGCCTGACACACATAAGAATTTATTCATACCTAATTAAACTATGCTCATCAAGATTCAAAATATCTCACAAGGAATTTATTAGTAGAAATGATTCCTGCATATTTAGTTCCCCTCCTGAAGAGAAAAGCTAAGAAACATAACTACTGAAAGTTGCCTTACAACCCCTATTCAAACGAAATAACCCTGGATTATTTAAAATGAAACAGTAAACACTTGCAAACACATTTGAAGACAACACAAAGTTCTAACTCAATACCAATGGTCTGTATATTGATATTTTCTTCAAAAAAGTATTACAAGAAAGCTTCGAATATTCTCCATTAAAACTTGGAAAAGCTTAGATAAATTTCTGCAGTGTTTTCTTACAATTCTTTGTGATCATATTTTTACTAGTCCTAGTATCCATTTATAACAATATGAATGCGCATAGCTTCAGACTTTCCTAGGAGAATTTGTTACAATCATTTCTTCTCAAGAAGAAGTTACAAGATCTTTTACAAATACGGTTACAAGTCCTTTTCAACCTCGACATCTTCCTCTATTTGTTGTCCGGTTGCAACCTCTTCTAACTGTTCAAGAGTGCCTTCTAACTTCTCTACATCCTGTATGGCATATTTTCTTGTCCACTCATTGTACACATCATCAGCTGGCCATGCAAAGTTAATCACTTTTGCTTTTGCCTTGGCTAACCTTTTCCAGGAATTTCTCATTTTGTTAACCTCTGAGTTGAGAAAACCATAATGAGATTTAATTTTCTGAATCTCCTCAATTGTTACAACAAAGAAGGAAGCATCTTCTAAGCTAATAATTCCTTTTATTCTAGCTGACAATTTGGCTTCTAATTCCTCAAGCCATACTTGTTTGTCCTTCAATTGGTTAGGGCTGACAAAACCTCCTAGGAGCAATTCAAAAACCTGATCAGTGTACTCCTTCTTGTACAAATTGATCTTCCTGTCAACATTATCAATTCCTTCTCCTAATTTTACTAAATCCTTTGGGGTATCACAAGTGGATTTGATGATAGGATCAGCCCTTGCTTCATCATAGGATACACAAATAAGCTCCAAATCCTACCCTCTGGGCTTCCACTTGTCAAAAGTAGGCATCAAAATGGCCATATCTCCATTAAGCTCATTCCACATATCTAGAATCTTGCTCATGTTGTTATACAATAATGAGGCCCCTATGGTGTCTGTAAAACTTGAAATTGTAGCCCTTACTCTTTCTTCATACTTCTTTGCATACAAGGCCTGAGCTTGTTTTAAATTCTCCAATTCTTGGGGAGTGATCTCAACCATTTGAGAACTAGAAGGTGCTGGAGATGGTGGGAATTTAATAATTATGCTGGTAGGTGGAGGTCTTGTAGGAGAAGAGGAGATCATTAGTGTTGAAGATTCACCTTGATGGTACTATCTTGTCAACTGGCTTTGCAGCTTAGCAATGATGCTATCCTTACCCCTTACCTCTTCCTTAGCACTATTGTAAGCTTTCAAAATTGTCTCCAACTTAACTTGGAGGTCTGCCTTTTTCTTAGCCTCCCTTTCTGCTACTGCAACACTAAACTTTGTAGTCTCTAGCATGGTGCTAGCATCTTCCACCATCCCCATGTTTTGCACTCTTTTCACTATCCTTCCACCAAGGTAACTTGACACTAGGGTGTCCTTATTTCTCCTATTTTCATCTCTCTTAAGAGACCATATGACTAGTGCAGCATCAACTTTGTTAAAAGTGATTCCCTCCATGGGTTTGGTTTCTTTTCTCATTGCCTCCAATACTAAGGCATCTGCTATGTCCCACTCAGGGAGAATGAGTACTCCAGCTTGTGCCACCATATCTCTTCCTTGCTCAGGAGTGATCGTCATAAACTCATCTATCATTTCTTTCTCTATTTCCTCCTCAACCATAGCTGGCTCTTTATGAGGCTGCTCACCTTTTCTCTTTTCACATCTTGCATTGTATTTGTCAATATTCTGCTTCCATACAAATTGCATGAATGCTCCTGATGTAACAAAGTTGTTGTTAGCCAAGAAGTGCTCACTGGCTTGCTTGATCTCAAGATCCCACTCCTGGCCCTTGAATTCATCGGTAGTGATGTTCATTTCAGCAGTAGGGGGCTCTTCTGGCATTCCCTCTTCTACTTCATCATATGTGTATGCTATTTCTCCCAGATTGCCTAACTATAAAAGTTGCTCAGTTGCCACCAGCTCATCTCCTATATGAATAGGGAATTGGGATGGAGAGTACAAGGGTGTATCAGATCGTATATCTTTTCCTACTCTCTACTTTTTTGGGCTCTCTTGGATGTCAATGACATCTTGTATCTTCCTCTTTCCTTTAGAGGTAGAGGGCTCCCCTGTTGTAGGCATCAACACACTATAATCAGACTTCTTATGCAATGTATAGTCACTAGGAGGGATTGCTCTAGTGGGGGTAGACCTACTTAGAACCATTCTTACCTTTTCAAGGTTGTTTTTTACCACAACCTCCCTCTTTTCCTTTAGAGTCTGCATTACATCCTCAAAGCAAAGAATTGGGAACTTTATTTTCTCCTTAAAAGGGTAAAAGCTAGACAATGGGTCATAGCTAGTATCAAACTGATGTACAAAGTCTAAGTCCTTTTTATAAGCCATCCACTTTTCCTTCCTCAGCTCCTGCTCATCTAGATCAAACTCATTTCTAATGAGGTCTTCAGGAAACTGAAATTGATGGGGTCTACCTTTGCATATTGCCCTCTTTCTAAACATGCCATTGAAGAAATCTTCAGGATCAGCACACTTGGATACTGCAGTTGATAAATGATAAGGTTTAAGAAAATCCTCAAAATAGTTCCAACCTCCCTTGGTTATTACAAATTGGTGGGCTACAGTAACCATAGGGAAAATAGTCCCTTTACCCCTGCCTGTCAGCTCTGCCTCTTGCACACTACCAATTTGTTTGAGGACTTCTGCAATTCCCACTTTGAGAGGGACCTGATAGGGAAATAAAAATGTAGTGCCTCTGAAACCAAATACTCTGAAAACTGTGGAGACAGGGTATAAGAAAATATCACCCCAATTATGAACAATTTTTATACTTTTTGCAAATTCTTTTGGTCTAATAAATTCCAAAATAACCTTGGGGATTCTTAGATTTTATGAACAGAGGAGAGTCCTAATCTTTGATGCAAAACATTTATCAAATTTTAAGAAACTAGCATCAACTTTGTCCCATAGCAGCACTGTACTCCATAATTACACTGGCATTTTTTCTCCATCTTTCTCTTTTATAAGATCCATTACACTTGCAAAATAATCACCACCTTTGAATAAAAATAGATGCATGAGGAGGGAATACCTTCCAAAAGGCCTATCAACCTTCCCATTCTTTATTCCTATCAACCCTTCATGGATAGCATTAGTAATAAAAGAAGCATAATCAAAGGTTACTGCAAGAGAAGGATTCAAAATCTGAGCAATCATTAGCATGTAATGATTGGGCATATTTGCCTCAGCATCCTCTTCTAAAATCTGGCAAAGTGACCAATACACTCCCTTAGCCCTAAGGGTCAATAGATTCAATGAAAAGGGTTCTTCAGTGTTGGGTGCTACAACTGTCAACCCACCTATCTTCACCAATAATTATTTAAGAGGCCCATTTCTAAGGTGGTTCCTCTGTGCACTGTATACTTGAGCTAGTGATTTGAGATTAATAGGCTCTAGAAAATTGGTAAACTCATTAAGCCCGAAAGCACTTCTGAATTCCTCATTACTTATTTCAATGAGGGCTTTCCCATTTATATCCCTAATGCTCCTTGTGACTGGATCATAATTATGTGCAATCTGAGTCAAGAGATCCATATCCATGAATACTCCTGGAACTACCAATTTTACCACATCTAACTCCCAGATGCTATTCTGCGGGGCTGGAGAATTTCTCATGCCAAATCCAACTTTGAACAACCCCAACCCAGACAACCCAACCTATGGGTCTCTCAACCAGTTCCACTTGTCATATAACCCTTCTCCTATCTTCAAATGAGGAGCTCTTGGCACTAGTTCCTTCACTTTTGATGCCTGATTAGTTGACAATGGAAGTTGTTTGAGAAAATCATCACAAATGGCCCTTTCCTAGTAATTAACTTTCCCTGAGAATTCTCTCTTAGGTGCTATCTTAAAATATGCAAGCAATTAAACTATTATCCCCAACTGGTTCTGTGACAAATCAAGACCTCAATTAAAACACACTGCTAAGGAATTACCTCACAAAAGTATAAGAGAACCTATTTTTCGCTTGAAGGAATTCACTCTGCAGCTGAATAAATTTGCTTTGTATTTGACGAAAATAGCTCTGCAACTGCTTCTCTACAACAATTCTTTAGAATGATACCTTCATTCAATTGATACGAGATATATATGGTACTTAGGCTCTTAACTGTGACATTGATACCACATGCTTCGGCCGTCCCTTCAGAATTGAGTTCATGAAAGAATTCAAACTTTTCGCTCCAACGGGTCACAACACACCTGCACATTTTTTCCTTTCCCTCTTTCACCATTTCGTAAAGCATAACCTTCGAGCAATTTCATCAAATGAAATCATGCCAACTGTCTGATCAAATGAAACTTGATTGGTCTTTACACTAACTTAACAGCTTTGCCTTAGCACCGGGCCCCACCTCCTTTTCGCCATTTCCTAGGCTTTATCCTCTAAGCACTTTTCTTTCGCAAAGTTGCACCAGGCGTTAGATGGAACTTTAACTACTCGATGTTTAACTCTTACCGGGACCATCAACTTCTTCATTAACTGTGCCTTTATCTTTATGGCTAACGGTTTTTCGCTATTTCACATAGCTTAAACCGCTTTCAACTTAGGGCCATGAAACAACGCTAAGCGTTGGATCAAATTAGAGATGACCATCCTTTAAGGGAGACCTTTATGCTTGCTTCACTTATGCCACTCTTTCATTGGTTACTGAATACCATGTGGCAGTCAACCATTAGCTTTGGAAACTCTTCGAGTTTAGTTCAATGTCAGCCACATGTCTTTCCCTTATAACCGCTGGTTACACCTTGGCAGGCCCTCAATTTCCTCTGAAACCATGTGGCAATCGACACATCACCATCTAGCATTACACATGGACAAACCTTCTCTTCCTTTCGCTATTTCGTGAAGCATATCCTTCAGTTGGTTCGTAACCACAAAACAATGCGAGCCCTTGGATCAAAATGGAGTTGATCCCCTTTTAACTTCATCCTTTTATCTGTCCTTGGGGCCCCAAAACCTTTTCGCTGTTTCACAGGGCATAAAACACGAGCACTTTACCATTGCAAACTCACGCGAGCTGTTAGATTATATTTGACTTACTCGATGCTTAACAACTTAACTGAATTCGACAGACGTGGGCCCTCTGACTCAGCTCCATCCACCTAGCATCTAGTCATTCCCGAACTGACATGTTCACCTTTTATTCGCTGAGAGGACACATTTGATTCCACCTCATCCTTGACACCTGCATCTGCCAAGTCATTTCTTATCCGCGACATGACTCACCTCTGGGACCCACCTTTTAATCCTTAGACCCGACTTGTTGACTATTTTGACCTTCTGCCACGTGCCATCATCTTACTCGCCATCTCGACCAACTGGACTACCTGCTTGGAGTGCCATTTCATTTTGCTACTTCGCGAAAGCTAACTGTCGAGTATCTTCCTCCTGCGAAGCTGTGCTAACCATCAGATCAAATGAGACTTGCGCATCTATTATGCTCTTATAAAAACTCCCTTTTGGCAGATCAAAAAACCTTTTCACTATTTCGTGGGGCATAACCTTCGAGCATCTATCAGCCATGAAATAGTGTGAACCGTTAGATCAGATTGGACTTGATCACCTTTTAGTCGCTTGGAAAGCCTTCGCTGCAGGGTCCCGCCAAATGCTTTCGCCATTTCGCGAAAGGTATTTCACTTGCATGTTTTGGCTGTGAAATAACGCCAGCTATTAGATTTTGAACGAGATTAAGCTCTTTTAAACTAGACCAAATGCACCATTGAACACGTTTTTCCCTTTCACCATTTCGCGAGTCTTAAACCACGAGCAACTTCGCCTAGCGAAATAGGAAAAACCATAGATCCATCTAAGAGCTGCATACAACTTACTGGATTCGACAACACTAGGAAGAAAAGAGATAAGGCATAAATTTTTACAATTAATTCAATAACCACCTAGGCAAATGACATGGGGGGGGGACACCTCTTACGACCCCAAGACTCATCACTTAAGTGGATAAAGTAATGAAGGAATAGAAACAAGAGGGTTTTTGATCAAACATTTGAGCGACTTAAGATTAAAACCCTAAACCCTTAGGACCTAACACAGACTTGAAGCAGTTGATAGTGTGTCTTTCTCAAAATTTTCAAAAACTTAGCCAATTATGGGAAAAGAAAACCCATTTCTTAAACAGTGATAACAGAGTAATCCTATGTAACTGTTGAATTATGTTTTCTTTTCTTGTAGTAGTTATTCTGGTAATTGACTGTTCCTGTAGCCACTAGAAACAGATCCTGTGATTGTTCCTGCAGTCAAAGAAGACAATGTAGTTCCTATTTGCTAGCTTTGAACATAGATAACAGTTATTCATTTAAATCATCTTTTAGTGTTAATATTTCTTGTAGCCATTTAGTTTTTGCATCTTTGTATGTTTGTTTCAGTAACTTCATTTGCTCTTGTCGGATAGAACGGATTTTACTAGAACTTAGTGCACAAATAGTGCTAGCCCATTTCAAGTAATACATCCTTGGGTTGACAAGTAAATGAACCTCAATCATAGGAATGATAGCTATTTAGAATGGATGTCCAATCCTTGAGTTAAGGCTTTAAGCCAAGTTATTGTTCTAACTAGGAAGGCAGACAATACCTTGTTTTGAATGGATCCAATTTCACATTTAAAAAGGTACACCAATATGTCCATATAATAATATATCACAATTTGAATCAAATTGACATTTTTCTCATTTGTATAAGTTCAAAAAAACATAGAAAATTCCAAAGACTGTTAAAATAGTTTTGAAATTAATCAAAATTTAAAATTCATGAACTAAAACTTTAAAAGATATGCTTTTGGTTTAAAGGTAGCCAACAACCCCTTTTTAACATGAAATATGCAATTTTATCATTCTACAAAAAATGGCATAATAACGCCAAATTTTTGAAAAATCCATAAAATTTCTCAAAACAAATGAACTAATTATTAAACTAAAGTCTATTAAAAAAATATCTTTCCTACTCCATTAAATATTTTCCAACCATTAAGAAACAAGAACAAAAAGATATGAAGATCTTACCCTAATTTTGGCTAAAATTTACAACTTGAAGTTCTTGACACAACCAAATTGAAAGCTCAATTTCATTTAGTAGTATGTCACATTCCCAATCATGTCCTAATGCATTTTATTTCACTCTAATCCCTTCATAATCCCCCTCTCAATCCACAAAACAAAATAGAAAGGAGAGAAGGTTTTTCTTGCACCAATGTTTTTTGGATAAGGGATTTTGGATATGGAGTAAAGGTTTCTCAAATATTCTCCTTCTCTATTAGGCATATGTTTTATGTTTGAAAATTTCCTATTGCCCTCAACAAGACCTAACTAGAGTCTTACAAATTTGAAACCAAAGTCAGCAATAAATCTGGGAACATAGACTAGAGGTATGAACCCTAATGAGTTTCTAGTGTTATAGTCTTTATACCCCATACTTAGTCCTATTAAGGGAGCAGGGAACTAGATCTAGCTAGAAGATAACTTATCTAACAAAAGATTAAGAACATATATAACAAATTAGTTTGAGTCCCAAAATCAATTGTACAAATTATATTCATTTAATAAATCATATACACCCTTATATCTCCTCATACATCCTTATACATTCATATCATATATTTCCCTTCTATATATTCTATCTTTCCTTATACCTCTATTATATTGCCATATTATTTGCTTATTAAAGTGATCATATCTTTCAATATATTTGTCAAGATGGTACATGAACCATACTTAGTACCCCTAGTCTATATGATGTGTTCCAATCCATGAGCTCCATAGGTCTAATGTGACATTTTTTCCAAAATTTTGTCTGGCTACTCTATCCCTGCCAAGAAAAATAATTCAAAATCTCATTGAGAAAAAAATCACAATAAAGTTTCCTTAAAAAACACTATGAGAACTTGCTATTGTTGCATAGAGGATGGTAAAACAATATCCACTTCTTTTTTTTAAAATATCCCTTATTCATTGGTATTATCGCTAATGAATAGAAACTTCTCGCAACTTGTGTGCATGGGTGCATTTGTTCTTAGATCAATAAATAGTACATACAAGTCTATTAATTTTTTTTCTCTTTCATCAATTAGTATTGTAATTTTATGAAATATAAATGCCATGCTTCCTCCCTTTATTGTGTCAAATGATTATCTGGCCACTCACATAATCTATACGAGAGATGATAGATTCCAATGAGGCAACAAGGGCCATTTGATGTGATTTAGTTGCATTTGGACTTTTGAACCTATCAACTAATTCTTAGATTTTCTTTTTATTAATTTCAATTCACCATAAGTTTTCTTATATTTGAGGATGATGTCAAGAAATAGGTTGATGAGTTTGTTAAGAGTTTGGTCATCCTTTTGTTGGCAAGAGACATTGAATGCATGTTCTGATGTTGTCATTGATGGAAACTCATATCAGATTTGGTATCCACAATTTATAATTCATTCATTCTAGAAGATTGGTTGAAGATTGATCGACTCCGGTGAGTTCCAGTGAGAAGAATAGAGTGTACAATTTAGGTTGGAAGATTATTTTGGTTAAGTATTTTTCTTTATGGATTTCAAGGAAAGTTTGTAGATATATAATATGCCTTATTCTAGGAATGTGGCCTTCAATGATAATTTTTGTGCAAGTTAGAAGATCTGGCAATTATGTTTTTGGCAACAACAATGCATATCTATGGTAACGTGTGGTTATTATGTTTGTGGATCTTTCAGATCAATTTTGGTGATTGAATATGTGTTTGTGGATAATGAGATATCATGTTGGAAGCATGTGGACACTTTTTTTTGGTCTTCATATGCATTGGAGATGGAATTGAGCTGACTTGTCAACATGTTTCATATTTTGTACCATGTTCTTAAAGTTGACATGGTGATGACCTAAATCAGTGATGCAAATATATAAGATAGGTTTATATGATCATTTTGGAGGTTGATGGATGTGTGATGTGTGTATGAGTGATTTTGTGTAGCTTCTCATGCGAATGATGAAGATCTGAGCTCTGGTATAGATTGTATTATCAAAACAGAGCATAGTTGCAAAGTAGTGTAAGAATATGCATTTTATGCTTAACCAAAACTATATTTAGGCATTTTTTAATGCTATTTCATAGTTCAAAGTACATTGTAATCTCTTATAAAAAATTTGGAAGGCAGTAAGCATTCTGGGGTTGTAGCCCTTATTTGCTAATTAAGTAGTGAGCTCTAGGTAGTGTGCCTGAATGCATGTGCATTATCCTTATGTAATATTTCTATAATTTTAGCAAAGTATATTAATATTATCGATTTGAATCCCACTGTGGTTTTTCCCTTAATCGAGTTTCCACGTAAAAATATTGGTGTTATGGTGTTGTTGATCTTTGCTTTGTGTTTCTGCACTTTACTTCTTTTCATATGCATTAAGTGGTTTAAAAATCAAATTGTTAAAATCAACAATTACAAAACACTGATTCAGCCCCCCCCAAGTGTTCATTGAATCCAACAATTGGTATCAATGCTTAGTTCCTCAGAAGAAGCCTAGCAGATTGAGGTTGATCTAGGAAGGAGAGTCAATAGACTCCAATTTTGTTAGACGACAACTGGTTGTTTCCCTTGAGGATCTTGATCATGCATAGGATGAAAATTGACAAGTAAAAGAAAATCTTAAAGATGCTAAGGAATACATTGAGACATTAAAAAACTAGTTGAACAAGTCAAGGGAAAAGAGAAAGGAACTTGTTGATAAGTTGAAGGAGAAAGAAAGTCAAAGCATTTATGAAGAAACCCTGAAACAAAAGACAAAAGAATGTGAGAGACTTGCCAAAACTAATATACCAAAAAAATAAGATGGAAGCTATTGCGATGAAGTTGACAAAGGAGATTGAAGAAAGTAAATAAAATAAAGAAATGCTTGCTCAGTCCCTGAAAGATTAATCTGAATAATGTTGCAGAATTGAAGATGAAATTGGACAGTTGAAGAATGATCTACAAGATGCTAGAGAACATGAGGAATATCTTAGTGAGCATGTACTACTTCTCAAATTTGATCTTGATGTTGCAAATGAATACAAGAAGTTCTGGATCAGTTTAGCCATACTAGATGAAATGCTTGCAAGTCAGAAGAATTCAAATGACACAGGCAGTCTTAGTTTTGAGAAAGGTGAAAGCTCCAAGTCAGCTCAACAAAAGAACAATTCAAGAAGGCCTCTGATAAGGCAACCTAATGCTCACAAATTCAATGGTAACTACTTTATTTGCAATAAATTTGGTCATATGGTTAGTCAATCCAGAAATAGGATGATCAATTACAAACCTATGCTCTTGAGCCAACTAATACTAAAATGGTTCATCTTTTATCGATCAATATTTCAAATGCAATAAATATGGTCATAAAGAAAATGTATGCAGAACTATGATGAATAATTTTCAAAATAGAATAAATGTCAGATGCTATGCATGTAGAATGTTTTGACATGTTTCTAATCAGTGATAAATAAGAAGAAATCAAATGAATTTCAGGCCTATGCAAGGAAATGTTGTTTTCTATGCTTGCAACAAATCTGGTCACATTGCTAAGTATTGCATAAGAAAAAACATGAATAGGAGAGGTCCAGAAGATAATAACATGGATGTGAAGAAAAATGAGAAGGGTAAAGAAAAATTTGAAGAGATCGTAGATCATATGAAGAAGACATGGGTTAAGGAGACTGATTCAAAGCCAGGAACTGTGTCCACACCTGATTCCAGTGCTAGAACTACATTCAGTAACTGAACCTAGGCATCCAACCTTGGGGGAGTAATAATGCAAATCTTTCAAACCCCCTGTTTGAGATTTGTGTCTATTTCTGGTAGGTTGCGGAAGTGTATATGATGGTTCTGATGAATCTTTGGAAGATTTGAGTCGATTTGAAGATCTCACAAAGAATTCCTAGCTATTAGAGAATATCTGAAAGAGTTAGGGAAAAGCACATTTATTACAATGGAAAGTTAGGCTTGTGGAAAATAAAAGGTCACTCTTTCACATCATTTCTCACTTTGTGAATTGAAGAGAAGAAGTTTAGAGAGTCATGCAAAGAAGGAAATCAAGCGAAACCTAGTGCTACCAATTTCTGAAGAGATTTAGCAAGTAAGCCTAATCTAGCATCAAATGTATTTAATAGTGAAAACCTCTTCTTTAGTTGAAATTTAAAATTTAAATCTGCAAATGGTTGCATTTGGTACTGCAACCCCTCTAGTTGTCAATATCTCCGAGTGTGCTCGTCCCAACTTCAAAGATCACTCATTTAATTTGATGGAGGATGATCCAAAGAGTTTTTTTTCATCTGTACCCCACAAATTCTCACACAATGAAGACATAAGTGTAGACACCTAAAAATGTCTCATTAATTCTACACTAATTATTCACCTATTTAATTAAGTAATTCTTTAATTATTTGATTAAATTAAATATTTCTTCTTATCAGAACATTTAATATTTCTAATTATCGAATTTCTATCATTTCATCATTTAATCAATTAGCCCTATCTCAATTATCAATTATTTAATTAATTGCGACATTTTCCTTGGTTAAATAATCTTTATTATTTAATTAATTCAATTTCCTATGATTAAATAATTTCATTTAAATTATTTAATTAATTAATTTAATTCTTCCAATCCCCAAATTCCGATTCCAATTAATTCCATCTAATTTCATGTCATTTTCCCCAAATTCAAATTTCACTTAATTTCAATTAATTTCATTTTTTCCAAATTCATATTTTACCAAATTTGAATTTCAGTTAATTTCATGTGCATTTCAGCATTTGAAAGTCCAAATTTAAATCCAAATTGAAAATGAAAATCAAATTCAATTTCAAAATCGTATAACACATGCTAAAATTAGAACTGATTGATCAAATCAGTTATCTAATTAGTTAACTCATCAATCTCCCATTTTCAGTCAAAATCAACTTTTTATGACTAATCAATCATTTCAGTCTTCTAATCCATCAATTCAGTCATCTGATTCATCAACTCAATCAACTGACTAGTCTATTTAGTCTACTAGTTAATCAATTGAGTTCACTCTCTAATAAATTCAGTTGACTCCTCAATCTAATGAGTTAACAGGTCAATCAACACTTGAGTTCAAATTCTCACCTCTTTTGTGTTGAAAATCTATAAATTCAACCTCATTTTCTCATTTTAAGCTAGACAATCACAGTCTTCAAAGTTATTGTCCATCTTATTGTAAAGCGGAAAATTGAACCCTAGGTGTTCCCCCACTCCAATGAGAGAGAAGGTCACTAGGATTGACGGTTTTCACTTAGGAGGGACTTTACATTCAAAAGAGGGGTTGAAACCCGCAAGATCCAATCCCACACAATGAAAGACTAGATTCTAAATGAGTTTCAAGGGTTGAGACAGCAAGGATACCCTCTTTTGTAAAGAATGTAGATAGAAGGATTGAACTAGGAGTACATGTGAAGTAGGAAAGATTCGCTTATAAATGGAGATAGAGACACAGGATGAAGCTACGGACCTGAAATTACTAGTAAAATGTCGAGATGATGCTGTCCTGCAAATTTGAGTGAAAGTTGACAGGACGATGGTGCCCGGAGTGCACATGGTCCTCCGAAAAATCTGCGAAACGAAGGGGGATCTATTCGTCTTTGCACAAGGATTCCAGATCTTCAATCACAGCTGCGTACTTGCAACCTTGTTGTAAGAATGTTTGTATCCTTACATGCGAAGGTGTAATGATGTTGTATGTTGTATGTTGTAGGTGATCTCCTCTTCAATGGTTGAATCCTTGTCTTGAATGCAACACTTAGCCTTGAATGGAGACTTAGAATGCTCAATTGCTTGAAGGAATGCTTGAATGCTTGAATGTTTGAATGTTTGAATATCGCTTCCGCCTCTTGCACACATATGTTTTTCCTCCCTTTTCTGGGAGGGGAAATGTAGTTTATATACTTGTCAATTAGGGTTAGGAGACTGATTTTTCTGACCTTAGGCCGACTTAGAAGCATTATTTTCCAAATTGCAAACTTGAAGACCCGATGCCCAACAAGAGACCGGGCCTAAAATAGGGCCAGGGACCAGGGCACTGGGCGCCATGGTCCCACCTCCCGCGACAGCAGGGTGCAAGGAGGATCAGGCCAAGGTGCAAAAAGATGCAGTTTTTGGTGTCGCAAACAGGTTTCGGGGTCTCCATTCAGGTTCAACGTTGCGCCGCCATCATGAAGACCCAAATGCAGTCGAAATTGCAAGTGTCACAATTTTAGGATGCTACACTTATGTAGGAAATCAAGTGCAATACCTAAGAGGTACCTATACTAACAATAATAGAGAATAGCAATGGAAGCTTCATCACATCAATTGAGGGAGTTTAAATTAGATTTAATTTCATTATGCAATTGATTTGATGTTATTTTATTGTAATTTAGGAGCAATTTGATTAGATTAGTTGGTGATTCGCTCTGATAATCTAATTATGTTATTTACACTTAATTTAGCCTTGAATACTTTTGTTGAACCTGATGTGAATCGAATCTAATCTTCCTCTATTGTTTTAATTGGTTTTGTAGATCTGTATGTGCACAAAAAACCAGTATCCACAATTGTCTAGACAAAAATTCGCAATTGCAAATATTTATCCGCACTTGCTATCAAAATCCATTGCAATTGATAGTAAAATCCACCAGAATTGCTAAAATGCTCCGCAATTGCTCAAAAAAGGAAAAAAAAATAAAATTTATTTGTCATTTCTTAACTAGTTGATCTTGTGCACCTAACCCATAAAAATCTTTCAATTCTGAAATTTTTTCATTTTTTGCATAAAATGTGTCTAATCCAATGGCAGGAAAGGTAACCTTCAAAATATTAGGTGCAAGGAGGTCAAGACAACATAAGAGAGAACATAGAGTATACCAAAGACTCCTAAAAGTAGAAAGAGAGCTTTGCGAAATTGAAGAAAAAGAAGAAATCGCCCAATCCCATAGAAGCATCCACCGATTCATTGCCAAATACAAATTTTATGATGACATTGATGTGATGGCTCATATGATTTGTGATAACATCATTGCAGAATAAAATCTCTATCTTTTGTCTTTTGTTGCTGTTTATTTTTAAAAAAAATCTTTTTGCATTTAACTGATGAGCAATTGACCTAATATTGCTAAGCAATTTCTCAGATATCAATTCACAATTGCTATCACAATAATTCACAATTGATAGCATATTAGTTCGCAATTGATCATATATCAATTCACAATTGCTTAATAGTTAGTTCACAATTTCCAGTTTAGGTTTTTTTGCATTCTGTCTTTATTTAGTTCTAGTTTTTATCATAATTTCTCTCTCTTTGTGAAAAGACAAAGCTCTGTAACTGAGAAAATTAGGCTAGATAGCCCACCATATGTCTACTAACGTTATTTTATTTGTAGGGTTAGAGTAGAAATTGTTTTTTGGTGCCGTTAAAAAGAACAATACAAATTTCATCATTTCTATGATAGTCAAAATGAACCCCATGCCTTTTTGGAGCAACATCTCCAATAGTTTAGAAAACATTGCAATGAAGGTTTAAAAGGAAGCATTGTTCTTCATGTCTTCAAGGTGATAGGTATATGCTCTCCCCTTTTTTGGGTGATCAAAAAGCCAAACCCACCTTTTTCATGCTTTATTTTATTTTTTGCATTAGGATAATACCTTTAGATGGCCTACCTGCCAAGTAGCCCATAAAGCCAAGTGAGAGGGAACGACCTAAGTGGCAACGAATAAAGCAAAGTAATCCAAGACACTCTAAATAAATGCGTATGTGATTAAACTCATATGCGATGAGTGTTACATGCTATCGCAATGATGTTATGCCTCCCTCAGTGCCTATACGATACGTTAAAATATGTAGAGCGTAACCTCTACAGACTAGCAGACCTCCTTAATAGAGTGTAAAACATTGTTGATTGTGACCACTTGAACAGAACCCTTTCTAAACACTTGGATTATCATAGTGTAAGGGTGAGGAAGAATTTTCCCCCAGGACACTCACCATATATCTCCCATGATAATGAGCCAATTGAGGAGAAATATTATTTGGTCTAATTTCTGGAAAAAGGCAAAAAAATGGGCACACCCTAGGGTGTGACAGAGATGTTTGAGCTGACGGAGTATCAAGATGTGGGTTGTGGTAAAATTTTTGAGCTTTTGATCATTAGGAGCCTTTTGATCATTAGGAGAGTCTTCTTGATGTGCTATCGTTTGACCAGTTACAATGAAAACAAAACGGGGTCTTGAAAAAGACTCCAACATTCATGAGAATTTGTAAAAGTTCTTTAAACAAGTATTCTTGTTGTGTTATTATTCTTTTTGATGTGTCTGATGTGTCCTTTGCTACATTTCACCAAATTCAAACATTTTAGAAAATACCAAAAATAAAGTGGAATCTAAACCAGGTTTAATCAAAAACATCAACAAGGTCAAGTCCCTCAACAAAGTCAAGTGTCAACATCAATGCCAACATCAAACAAAAACTTTTGCAAAATTCAAAGATGAAAAACATGGTATTCTCAAGTGATCTTTAGTCCTAGACATCTAGTTCATGCATAAGTCCTTTAGTGTCATCATATTGAATTTTTTTTTGCACAAGTCCTCACATCACAAAAAGAGTAGTCTTCAACCAAGTTACATCCACTCATATAGAATTCAGTATTGCATTAGAGTCTAAAAAGTATACCTCAATACATGGGTCTGAAAGGAGATGGTGAATTTCTATTTGAGGAACCCAATCTTGGACCAAACAACGACCAATTATAAATTATTGATACTTTGGACAACTTTTCTTGGAAACTAAAATTTGATCATGCTCAGTACAATATAGTTGAAACTGTCATAGATAATGAGATTTGGAAATCTGTCCATCTTGATGAAAAACTGATGAAAAGGATTAAAAAGGCAGCACAAAAGGAAGCCATCAGACAATTGGTTGAAAAGACCACAACAGAGTTTCTAAATCTTTGTTAGAGTCCTTAAAGAAAAGTATCAATCATTCCTAGGTTTTCCATATAGTCCGCATTGCAATCTTTAGCATATGGGTCTAAAAGGAAACAGAAAATTATCATTTGAGAAACCCAATCTTGGGTCAAACAACGTTCAATTAGAAATAATTGATGGGTTAAACATACTTGCTGAGGAATTGGTAGTTGATCAAGACCAATTGGACATAGTGCAAGCTGTCATAGATGAGGAAGTTCAAAAGTCAGTACAAATTGACATAGACCTTGAAAATCAAATCAAAGAAGAGGCAAAATTTGAAGCATTTCGGCAATACGCTGAAGATCTTGTGTTTGAATTCCAAAATCCTT
Organism: Cryptomeria japonica; assembly: GCF_030272615.1. NCBI lineage: Eukaryota > Viridiplantae > Streptophyta > Pinopsida > Cupressales > Cupressaceae > Cryptomeria > Cryptomeria japonica. The sequence continues at coordinate 273,920,396 of NC_081408.1, read as the reverse complement.
GATAGAAAGTCTTTACTCATAGTTTGCATTGTCTACATTTTAGTCTTTAGAAAGTCTTAGAAGCATACCTAGCTACATTTAGTTGAGTCTTGCATTCGCATTTTAGAGATTCTTAAAGAGTCAAGATCACGTTGGAATAACATTCATGCCATTAACACGCGCTCAAAAGGTGAAACATCAGATGGAACCTAACAATGACCCTTCGGTTAACCCAACATAGAATATGAACTTGTCCACAAATCAACAAACAATGGGTCAGAGACCCGCAACCTTATCAACAAAAACAAATAGGATGCCTTCCATTGATGAAATACAACATAATCTGAGAAAAGAAGGATTGGAAGCAGCCCAACAAAATCCTTCAACGCTTATGATTCTCAACACTCTCATCAATAATGATAGACACAAATATCTCACTCTATTAGTCCAAAATGGGGCCAAATTACCTCCAGGGGTGGACATTTCGGCTATATTGCCTCCAGGTGTTACATTGAATCAAAATATTCCTCAAGTACCTATCATTACACAAACTCAAGCAACACTTGCTACATCAACCCAGGGTGTATCTCAAAATACTCAAGCAAGTACAACTTCAACACTGTGAATAGTTGCGTCAGCAAGTACTAATGTTGTTGGCAATTGACACTCAATTGGTTGGTTTCACTCTGTTGGAAACATGGTATTTTGTTATGGCTTCATGTTTTGGTTCAGTTGTATACCAACAGGCATTTCATAGACACTACATTGACACTCGCACTGGCAGGACAAAATAATTTCTTTGGTTATCGACAATGCAGGCCAACATGGTTTATAATATGGTTATTGGTATTGGAGGCCGACATCTCTTGGATCCAACATCGGCAATTTTTTTTGATATTCATGTATTTATGTTATCTAGCCAACATGTAATTTGATATTGTAATAATCTTTGTAAGCTGACATAAGGCATGATAAGTTGTATAGGGTATATAGGTCAGTTGGATTATATAATTTTGATATATAGGAGATCGTGGATATGTGAATGTGATATGATGTGAAATATATCAAAGAGATTATGTATGTGAGGATATTAATGTAAGGGTTATTTTGGTAAAGGGTTTAGGATTTCAGACCAAAATGGATAGAGCTTAAACCAAAACTATATTCTAGCATAAAAGGTGCAATCTTAGCAGTTCAACACTTCTCCAGATCGTAGTCTAGATTTATATGTAGTCAGTGATGCTCCATTTCTGATTGAGCAGTGTGCTCTAGGCTGTAAGCCTTCCTACAAGTGTAGGCCCCTTATATTTTGTAATATCTCTTCAAATGGCCAGTAGATTGATATTATGGGTCACAAATCCCACCGTGGTTTTTTCTCTTTGAGCTTTTCCACATATAATTTTGTGTGTTATGATTCTCATTTATGTGATTGGCTTGTTGGTTTCTTTACTTCTTTCAATTGTGTATCTACCAGTATACTAGTTGGTGTATGCATGATTTAATAAGGCTAAAATTGATCTATCTAGTATAACACTGATTCACCCCCCCCCCTCTCAGTGTTATTGGATTCCAAAAATTAGTGTCAGAGCCTTGTGCCTCAGAGGAAGTTTAATAGCTTGAGGAGGATCCTAAATCCGAAATCCATGGACAACTTGAAATGGCACTTGAAGATTATGATGTTGTAAGGTTGAAGAACTTAAAGCTACAAGATGAATTGAATTTTTGCTAAGGAATTCATTCTTGTCCTATAGGAGAGACTATCATCTATTCAAGCTAGGAGGAGGGAACCTTTGCAAAGTCAGGATGATGAAGAAAAAGATGCACTCAAGGAACAATGTCAAAAGTTGAGTCAGGAGAATATGGTCATGAGAAATGAAATGCAAGATATAACTATGAGAATGTCTAAGGAGATTGACGACTAGAAGAAAAAGGAAGAAAATCTTACTATATCCTTGAAGAAAAAATTTAAAGAATGTAGTAGGTTGGTTCATGAGAATGATATGTTAAGAACTGATTTAGTACAATCCCAGAGTAATGAACAAGAGCTTGAGAGACAAATCATAATTCTGAGAGAAGATCTAACTACCGCAAGTGAGTACAAAGAGAAATTCAAGATTAGTTAAACACAACTAGATGAGTTGTTGAAGAGACAAAGGCAGATTGGAGATTCTAGTGGACTTGGATTTGAGCAAGGATAGAGTTTTGGTACTGCTAATAAAGATCAAAAGTATAAGGCATCGGTAAGGCAATTCAATGCTTATAAATTTAATGGTAGATGTTTTATTTGCAATATATTTGGTCACATGGCTAGGCAATGTAGAAACAGAGCAAATCAGAACCCTGATTCTGCTCTCGTTAAATGTTCTAAATGCAACAAGTATGGTCATAAGACAAAAGATTGTAGAATGAATGTTAAATGCTATGCATGTGGAAAATTTGGACATATGGCTAATTAGTGCAGAACAAGCAATTTCACTGGTTTAAGCAAAGCAATTCAAAGGAACAATGTTACATGTTATATATGTAATGAGGTTGGACATATTGCTAAATTCCATAGAAGCAGAAATCCACCGGTTGGTAATGGAGGATCAAATGAGAAAGGGAAAGAGAAGGTTAATGAAATCCAACAAGATTATATTCAGGGATGGGTCAAGAACACTGAAGAACAATCATCAGATGGGAATGCACCGGTTACTTATCTGGTAGAGGAGGTTGCTCCTGCACCGACAGGAAGCTCATCCAATAACTAAGGCAGATATCTTAGGGGTAGGAAAAATTAGTGAAGATACTACATATGCCCTGAAAAGAGGTTCTGGAAGATGTTCCAAACACTCAAGATGCTTATCTGGCATGGATATGTTTTGTTCAAGATCCGGTATCTTTCACCGATAGTCATTGATGTCAATGAGAGATTAGGGTTTTTCTTCAAGGATAAAAGGTCGAATTCACTTCATTTTTTATCACCTTGCATTCAGAGTGATTTCAAAATGATTAAGAGTGATTAAGAGCAATCAAATACATTTCAGAGCAATCAAATTTTTTCTTGAGCGATTTCACTGGCAACTGGAAGAATTTGTTAAGGTTTTCATTGGAAGCGATCATCAGGTATTTATCTTTAAACATGGAAGCAAGATCATCATCTATTCCAATCTTTGTTGTAAATTCGACTGTAGTAGAGGTCAAGGACTGACCCAGACCAATTTTCAAGTGGTATCCGCATGTGGCTACCCTAGAAGATTCAGTTGGAGCATTTTTGCATGTCCCAGAGGGAGTTGTTTATGTTGAAGATGTTAGGGCATACATACATTGTCACATTGAGGACTTGGAGACATCTGAAATAAAGGGCATGTACATGAGCGAACTGATGGGAGAATCTAGAAAGATCAAACCGACATACAAGAAAATTGAAGACTTAGGGTTTATCAAAATTCTGGACATCCCAGAATTAGAAGATGAGATCATTAGGTATGTTTTGAGAAGAGTACATGGAGAATTTATCTGGTTAGATAGACCTTACAAGATCACCAAGGAAGCCATTAGGGCAATAACTAGTTTTCCATAGGTTGGGAAATGTCTAGACAAGAAGGTTTCAAATGATTATGTCAATAAAATCACCGCCATGACATCTGATAGGAGATCTATGAGAATAAGCACTATTACTGACATAGACATCAGATTCGATAGCAAGATCATTGGGTATAAGGTAACTCAGTCAAACCGACTAAACTCTATTTCCAGTTCCTGCATTTTCATAGCATACAAAATGATGAGAGAAAATGAGAAATTAGATCTATATGGTTGGATGTTAGATGAACTGTTAATAAACCTAGGAAAGATTAAGGGAGAAAAGAAAGGAACCTTCTGGTATGGCAACTTAATTTTCTTCTTAATGTTATTTTTCATGAATGACACTCTCGGTTTTGGGAAGAGGCAATGGGCATTTGATATCCCAATAGCGAGACAATTGAAACAATCAATTGCTACTTTAGGTAGTCAGAGAGATGATAAAGTATGGGGTTATTTTAAGGGATTCCAGAAATCTATGAAGTCTAGGGAAAGGGTTCCTAAGCATATTGTTGAAAAATATTCAATTGACATATGCTTCATGGTGAAGAAAGATGAAACACTTATGGAAGTGGTTAAGCCTCGAAAGATTTGGATTGAGGAAATGGGCTATGAAGTGGATGCACAGATCCTTGAGGCTTATGCAAAAATGTTGATTGATGCACCTGTTGATGAGGTAGAGAAGCCATGTGGTACTACAAAGAAAAAATCACAAGAGGTTGAAATAGAGCTCAACCGAAAGAAGAGAGAGAAGTAGGAAGGAAAAGCAAGAAAGTTTGTAGAGAAGGTTTCATAGGACATTAAAGCATTAATTGATGTTGTCCAAGAGAAAGGTAGGAAGAGGAAGAATACAGAAGTACACATTGAGCCTGTTACAACAGAGTCTGAATCTGAGGATGATACACCATTGGCTTTCAAGAGGGTTGTAAGGAAGAAAATAGAGGAAACAAAGGTAGAAGCTAAAAAGAAACCAGTTATGAAGGTTACATTCAAAATAGCAGGATAGAAGCAAGCACCAAAGGTAACACCATCAGCTCCATTTGGTACTACAAGAAGGAAGAAGAAGAGTGACATTGATATGACTATTCAAACCGGTAATGTAACTATCATACCACCAAAAACTTGTGCATAGTTAGTAGATGAAATTACTAAGGATGCAATGTTAAAGAATGTGCAATTTTACTATGAATATTTAAAGGATGATGAACAAAGAGAGGTAGAGGAAGCAGTATTATTATATTTGCATATTTATAAGAAATCCTTAATAGAAATTGAAAACCAAATACTGACATAATTATATAATATGTTAGATGCTAGAAGATTGTCAACAATGCAATAAGATAAGCATATTAAAATTCAAGAGTTGTTATCTGTTTGTGTTACTATTTCTCCAAAGGAAATGGAAAGGACACTTGAGGTAGCAAATAGAAAGGTATTTAATAGAAAACATAGAATAACAAGTCCAATGCTAGGAAGGGTAAATGAGATAATAAAGGAGACTCAAAAGGCATGGGTTAAGTTCTTTGGAGAGAACAAAGGTTTCTTTACTTCACCAACATCAAAGACAGACACTGCAGACACCCCAGTTGAATGAAAAAGAAAGGGGATTATGGGTACTTCACCCTCAATTTTCAAGGACATTAAGATAGTGGAAATCAAGCCCCCAGTAGATACAAATATTGAGATATCGGCTAATACAGAGAGTGAAAAAGTTGATGATTTACAAGATACTAATATTGAGGATAACAGTCCTCCGGATACAAATGTACATGTTGAGGTTATAGTTCCTACAAAGGAACCGACAGTTACAGAGACTGCACCAAGTGGCGAAGCCACCGATGCAAGTGAGGAAGCTATAAAGGACAAATCATTAGAGGAGAAGAAAGGGGAATCTGGCAGGGAACTGGTAGTAGGTCCATCATTGTTGTCAATTAACATCTTGCAAGTTGTAAAGAAAAACATAACAGAGATGAGTTCCACTGAACTCATGATGATGGTTGCACGAAAACTAATGGAGGGATCTACAGATAAAGGGATTATTGATCAGTTAATCACTATTTTACACAAAATAGTCCTGGAGTGCAAGATTGATAATGAAGTGAGCCCATATGGCAAGATTAAGACAATTACTGAGCACATTTCAAAGGATTTTCAATCCTTACAATAAATTTCAAACCGACAAGCACATGAAAGGTTCACTCAGGCTAAAAGAGCTACATTTGATCGGGTGATTGAATATGAGAAGAAGAAGATTGATGAAGAGTTGAAACTGATAGAAAATTATTTGAAACAATGTACAAATATTTATAGGGTATGTTGTAACACAAATATACTTACAGTTAATGTGGATAAGAAGATAAAGGAATTTCAAGAGAAAATTGCAAATACAGCTAATTCTTCTGATGGATTGACTTTATTGATGACATCCATTGATGGCCAAATTTTGATTTTGGAAGCCCAAATTTATGTTCTTGAGAAGGAAAGAGACAAAATTATAGGAAGAGCTAGAAGTCTGAGAGGCTTGGTGAGTCCTCGATTGGATTCACTCAATGTACATAAGAAAGAATGTATGTCTATGGTTGGAAAGCCCACACCGATAGAGGTAAGTGAGAAAGAGTCATTTCCACATATATTAAACGGACTTGTATCTATTTCTGACACTTTCAAAAATGGTTGGGATACTTATCTTGAGCTATTGGAGAAGGCTTATCCAGAAATTTTGAAATTTGTTAAGCTCCGGTAAGATATTTTTGGGATATTTATTGTGTAGTTTTGGATCTTTGACATTATTTTGAAATTTTGATGGCATTGATGTCAAAGGGGGAGTGATATAGATGTGAAAAATAAAAGAGGAATTGTATGCATTATGGGTAGTCATGAAGTATGGAGTATTTTGCATTGATGAATATTCAGCTTAGGGGGAGCAGACAGGATGAAACTAGCAGATGAAATCTTGACCATTTTTCACATGAGTGTTGCCATAAATGACAAAGGGTGAGATTGTTGGAAATTGACACTCAATTGGTTGGTTTCACTATGTTTTCATTCATGGAAACATGATATTTTGTTTTGGCTTCATGTTTTGGTTCAGTTGTGTACCAGCAGGCACTTCATAGACACTACACCGACACTAAAACTGACACCGGTAGGACACAAGGATTTCTTTGGTTACCGGCAATGCAAGCCGACATGGTTTAGAATATGGTTATCGGTATTGGAGGCTAACATCTCTTGGATCTAGAATCGACAAATTTTTTTTGATATTCATGTATTTATGTTATCTAGCTGGCTTATAATTTGATATTGTAATAATCTTTGTATGCCGACATAAGGCATGATAAGATGTATAGGGTATATAGGTCAGCTGGATTAGATCATTTTGATATATAGGAGATCATGGATATGTTAATGTGATATGATGCAAAATATATCAGAGAGATTATGTATGTGAGGATATTTATGTAAGGGTTATTTTGGTAAAGGGTTTCAGGCCAGAATAGACAGAGCTTAAACCGAAACTATATTTTGGCATAGAAGATGCTATCTTAGCAATTCAACACTTCTCCAGATTGTAGTATGGATTTATATGTAGTCAATGAGGCTCCATTTGTGATTGACCAGTGTGTTGTAGGCTATAAGCCTTCCTGTAAGTGCAGGACCCTTATATTTTATAATATCTCTTCATATGGCTAGTGGATTGATATTGTGGGTCACAAATCTCACTGTGGTTTTTCCTCTTTGAGGTTTTTGATGTATAATTTTGTGTGTTATGATTCTCATTTATGTGATTAGCTTATTGGTTGCTTTACTTCTTTCAGTTTTGTATGTATCGGTATACCGGTTGGTGTATGCATGTTTTAATAAGGCTAAAATTGATCTATCTGGTATAACATTGATTCACCCCCCCTCTCAGTGTTATTGGATTCCAACAAATGTTACATCCTAGACAATGCCTAGTGTAACAACACAAGCTACAATAGCTCAAAACCCTGCTTTAGCAAGTATAACACAACCTTCAGTTCCAGGTGGATCCACCTACAGTGGCTAAAATGTGAATCAAGGAATAACTAGCTCAACTCAGCTGAATGTCAATGCACAATTTGCATACTTTGCACCACCTAGTGGGACTTATGGTACACAACTACATGGTTATTCTACAATTTAGAAAGCTCAAAGATACTCCTATACTATCCCTTTTGTAGGAAACACTCATCAAGTTAGTACACCATTGACGCAAACATAGATTCTGAGTCAACAAATGAAGAATATTCAGAAATAGATGACCAATATGCAAATAGTCAATGATAAAAAGAGATATACAATGGAGGACCTCCATCCATATCCTTTTGACAAAAAGTTATACATGTCACCTTTTCCCACGCATTTTGACTCCAAGGTTTGACAAATATAGAGGGAAAGGTGATCCTTGAGATCATGTCAGAGAATTATTCACGACATGTATCAAGGTGGCCCACGATGATACATACTTAATGAGGCTATTTTCCAAAAGTCTTGGAGGGACAACATTAGAATGGTTTTCACACCTCCCACCTAAGATTGCTTCGTGGGGTGAAGTGGCTGAGTTATTCATATCAAACTTTGCATTCAATATAGATAATCTAGTTACCTTGGTGGATTTTTGTGAAACAAAGAAAAAGGAAGGAGAAACTGAAGAGGGAAAAATAGATTTGAAAGGTAAACTGATCAAAACATAACGAAATAAACATGCAGAATGCTAAAATATCATAAAAAGACCATTTCACCTTGCTATTTTACCTTCTCCTTCAGATTGAGCTTGATGAAGTGAAGGCGCCCCTTGATAATGCTCCACTTGATGTGCTCCTTTGATTGCTGGATGTGGATGGCTCTCCAATATTGTGCACAAATGATAAGGATGAATGATAAGGATGAGAGGATCAAGTTGCCAAGATGATTTCCTGGGCTTAAAAGGGCAGCATAAGCTTACTGAATTTCAAGATGTTTTTGAATGAAGGGATGGAACCTGTGTGGGGGAAAAAGTGACACTAAGCAAACATGCCCTAATCTCACTTTCAACCTCACACTTGTGGAATACGAAAGAGCCTAGAGGTATCACACAATTGGCTACTTCTTTTTGTGGAAGAGAGAGCCACGGGCTACCTATTAGGATTTCTATTCCTTTGTTGTAATTGAAAGATAAAATGATGCAAGTTCAATCCCTAACCCCAAAGTGCAAGTATGAACCAATAACGAGATTACAGAATTGAACTTAAATAATGGAAAGCTATAAACACAAGGACAAAACAAGAATGCAAATGCGTACCCGGAGTCAAAATCTGAGTGAAAATGTTCAGGACGGGGGCGCGGGCGCCACTGTCCTGATTCTGCCCCTGAAACTGCTCTGCAAACTGCTGTTTTCGCACTCTAGAAAAGCTGTCAAAAATGCTGAAAATGCTGTCTGTCAGGAGGACCAGGGTGCCCAGCGCCCCTGTCCCAGGGACCAGGGCGCCCAGCGCCCCTGTCCTGGTAGGACCAGGGCACCCCACGCCCCTATCCTGGTCTTTTGCTTTGAGATTTGGTGTGAAGTTCGGTCTCCGTCTGCCTCTTTCGGATCTATAACTTGCGGCATTGTCCGGATTCCGAAACCTACACTTATATCTGAAAAGGTGTGGTGGGCGGCTATATAGGGTTTTGCCTTAGTCAAACCCCCGCTTCGGTGATTTCCACCTCCACGAATAGCCAAGTTGTATTGTAAAATGTATTGTGTGTGCAGACCTAGTGTGTGTGCAAGGTCCTTAAATGCAAGAAAGCAAACTAGAGCAACCTAGAAAGTAAACCCTAATTGCTTGTAAATGATAATGTAAATGCTCTAAATCAAGATGCAAAGTAATCTAAAGCATGAATAAAGGATATATTGAAGCTTATGCAAAGACATGAAAACAACATGAAATCATACCCAACCCTCAAGGGAGGAGTACAAGCCAATCTTCAGTCGGTAATCTCCTATTGTTCTTCAATGTCTTCCAAGACCTAAATGGATGAATGAAATTGCTAAATGCTTGATGGATGGATGTTGAATGTTATTTAAGTCTTCAAAGATCTGCTCTTTCGCTGCATATGAGGTCCTCCCAAGCCAAAATTCGGATCCTTTCAAATGAAGAAAGAGAGCTCTTATGTATGAAACCCTAGGTCTTAATTTCAACTTTAGGCCAACTTAGAGATTGAATCTCCCACCAATTTCTTGGGGTTAAGCTTTATTTTATGATTGGATCGCGCTCCTAAAATTTCGGGAAAAATGTCCGGGACCATGTTGCACTCCGGGCGCCATGGTCCCGACAACTTTTCGCCAAATTTTCAGGGCCGTCGGATATGATGATTTTAGAGAGAATCCCGAAGTTACAGGTGATTTCGAGATGTTTTGACCCCCGAAATCAAGCCCCCAAGTTCAAAATAGGACCTAATCAGGGTTTTTGATTAAATGATGTATTGGAAGAATAAAATGAAAGGGGCACACTTTAATGAAAGGGCCCAACTTTATGATGTGGGAGATGATAAAATAGAACCTTAGTCCTAATTAATTTAATTAATTAAGTGCTAAAGGGGAAATGCAATGCAAAATGCAAAATGCGCCAAGGTGGGTGCTAAACTAGGTGTGAAATTTTACCACCCTAGCAAGTGCGTACAATTTACGATGCTACAGAACCCTATTTTATAGGAAGAGGAGAGGAAAATGGATGGCTAGGATGAATTCGAGATAAAGGGCTAAGATTTACTTGTGGGGTCACACAAGGTCCAAGAGAGGGTGTGGAGACCAAGAAATATGCCTTAAAGGCATTTCGTATCTCCACACTCTACAAGATGCATTGGAGGAATTAAAAATTCTCCAAAAATGGATATTATGGGGATTAGAAGAATAAAAAGGAATTAAAAATTCCTTGGGAGAGGGAAATGCCCAGAGGAATGTAAGATTTCAAAAATCTTACATTCATCTAGAAAAAGAGCATTTAAAGCTAGTGGCTGGATGAAAGGACAAAGAGTTGACTTTGTGGCTAATCATGATGATTAGCCATTAACGACTCATTAGGAGGGGAATTAGAGGAAATGTTAGGTGGGATTTATATTTGTAGGAGAATTTGACTAAAAGAATAATGTTAAGTGAGTTTAGGGAGTTTCTAGAAGAATTTATTAGGTTAATGATGAATTAAGAAGATGATTTGTAGGAATCATGTAGGTTAACTAATTAATTGAAATTAATTAGCTAAGAGGAAGGTTTGTGAGGATTTGATTTTTTAGAAGAATAAAGAAAGGGATTGATTTATTAAATAAATCAATCATATGCTATAGTGACAATATTAATTATATTTAATTAATATTGAGAAGAATTTTAATTAACATAATTAATTAATTAATTATGTGAGGAATTAAAAAATAATTAAAATAATTATTTTTAAGTGTCTACATTTTGCCCCTCTTTGAAGCGAGGTGTGATGATGCATTGATTCAAAGAATAATCTTGTTTTGTTGTTGATATTGGTTTGATAGGATGCCCCGGCTCTTGATTTATAAATTACGGTATGGTGATGCCCCCTCGGGAGATCAATTGAGGTATTTGATCTTTGGAGTTTTGCAAAATTGATATCCCGATAGATTTGATTTGATTCGATTGATAAGATCTAGATTCAGTCTGGTTTCAAGATGAATTCATCTTGTATAAGACAAAGATGATCAAAGTGTCTGGTTTCAGGAAGGATTCATCCTGTATAAGACATGATTGATCACAACGTCTGGTTTCAGAAAGGATTCATCCTGTATAAGACATGATAAGAGCATCTGGTTTCAGGAAGGATTCATCCTGTATAAGACATGATAAGAGCGTCTGGTTTCAGGAAGGATTCATCCTGTATAAGACATGATTGATCACAACGTCTGGTTTCAGGAAGGATTCATCCTGTATAAGACATGATCAATCACAACGAATGTCTGGTTTCAGGAAGGATTCATCCTGTATAAGACATGATCAGAGCATCTGGTTTTAGGAAGGATTCATCCTGTATAAGACATGATCAGCTCATCTGGTTTCAGGAAGGATTCATCCTGTATAAGACATGATCAACTCGTCTGGTTTCAGGAAGGATTCATCCTGTATAAGACATGATCAGATCACAACGTCTGGTTTCAGGAAAGATTCATCCTGTATAAGACATGATCAGATCACAACGTCTGGTTTCAGGAAGGATTCATCTTGTATAAGACATGATTAGAATCAGAATTGATTATGTGAGGAAAATAAAAAATAAAATAAAATAAAATAAAATTAGAGGAAGAAAATTAGGGTGGAAGGAACAAATGAGGAAGATATATGAAGTAGTCATGAGGTATTTGGAAAGAAGAATAAGAGATGCGAGACCACGGAGGAAAATGGGGGCAATTGAGAACTCCATGAGATTATTGAGTTTAGGATTTGATGGAATGATGGTGAGATTTTGTGCACAACAAATGTGGAGAGCCAACCTAGTTTGATGTTGCCCTGAGTGACTTGCACCACTGCTTATAGAAATTAGGATGCTATGAGAAACCCAGGGCGTGGACTGACTCTGTAGACAAACGGGAATTTCTTGCACACAACAATGCAAGTGTTAAGAAACACTAATACAAAGTTGTGGGTTTGTGCAAGGAAACCCTCAAACACACTGATACCTCTTGTATACGAGAAGGTAAGTGTTGATAAACACTAGTACCAGGTCACCGGTTTATACAAGAAGGATCCAAAACATGCCATACTATGAAATATGCCCCAGTATGCACCTATCATAACATACCTGGATATGGAAGGACCCAGGCAGTCATAAATAGTGGCATTTGTAGAGCAAAAGATGCAAGCCTATATGAAAAAAAAAATCTAACAAAATCTAACAAGTCTCTTCCTTGTGACCAAATGATACCTCTTGCCAAGAGTAGAACTAGGATGGACTTGGGATTGTTTCTCAAGACTTCTTGAAGCTTATACAGAGGCATGAAAGCTTAGTTTTACTGGGACATTTCTTGTTCATGACTTAGGCAAATACTCATCATCATACGCATGTTTTATTGGGAGGCGGAAAAGAAGGAATGTTGTGCATGGGTGGGCTAGATGGCAGATGATTTGTAGTATCGACCTGATAGACAATGGATCCGGTTATTTACCTTGGCACCCGCACAGAGGTTTTCACCAAGATACTTGCCCATAGTGCCACGAATTGTTTTTCTTTCTTTTTTGATTTTCTCTTCTTTTTTTTTTTTGTTAATTTTTTTTTTTGTATCATAAGGTGCCTGTTTGCCAGGTTTGCACCGAAGTGACAATTTTTTCAGGATCTTTTTTTTTTTCATTTTTTTAATTTTTTTTTTTTGACAATTTAAGACTTTCTAAGGACTAAGCATAAAACCTTTTGAGGTGCATGATATTCATCAGATCATCCAAAGGATCGCCTTTAGGAGTAGCCAACTGATAAGCTCCTAATCCATATTTCACTGTGATTACATATGGTCCAAGCCAGTTAGGCTCGAACTTGCCTTTCTTTTCTCGTTCTTGTAGATTTTTCTGATTCTCCATGAGGACAAGATCACCAACTTGGAATTCTCGGGTTCTGACTTTTTTATGATAACTCATGCGCAGACGGTTTTGATATACCCGGAGATGATTCAAGGCCTTGAGGCGCTTTTCATCTAACAATTCTAGCTCTTGTAAGCGGGCAATTCTATATTCTTCCTCTGGTAGGATTTTTTGCAGCGATACCCTTAGAGAGGGGATCTTGATCTCAAGGGGAAGGATAGCTTCATAACCAAATACTAGGGAATAAGGAGTGGCGCCTATGGGGGTGTGGATGGAGGTGCGGTAGGCCCATAATGTAGGATGGATTTGGAGGTGCCAATCACGGCCCGCTTCATTGACTGTCTTTTTGAGGATTTTTATTAGGGTTTTATTAGAAGCCTCAGCTTGGCCATTGCCTTGGGGATAATATGGAGTGGAGAAGCGGTGTTGGATGTTGAATTTTTGGCAAAGTTCTTTGACATCCTAGTTTTTAAATTGTTTACCGTTATCTGTGATGATAACTTTTGGGATGCCATATCGACAGATTAGGTAGTTCAAGATGAATTTGGATATTTGCTTGCCGGTGGTGAAAGTAAGAGGGATAGCCTCTACCCACTTGGTGAAGTATTCGGTGGCGGTGATAATGAATTTATGTCCGTTGGAAGATGAAGGGTGGATTTTCCCAATGAGATCGAGCCCCCACTGTGAGAAGGGCCATGGTGTAATAAATGGCTGCAATTCTTGTGATGGTGCATGAATCTTGTCACCATGTTGCTGGCAAGGGATGCATTTCTTCACATAGTTGTATGCATCTTCTTCCATTTTAGGCCAATAGTATCCTGTTCTCAAATTTTTTTTAGCCAATGTGAGTCCACTTGAGGGTGCCCCACAGATGCCCTCATGTACTTCGCGTAATGCCCATTCGGCTTCTTGTTTATCTAAACACCTTAGGAGGGAACCATCAAAATGCCTTCTGAACAAGGTGTCTGCAAGGATGGTGTAACGGGCACATCGGCAGATGAAAGTTTGTTGTTGGGTTTTGGTGAGATGTGGGGGAATGGTGTTGTCTTTGAGGAAAGCGAAGGTTTCTTGGTACCAAGGGGACTCTGGACTAACGAGAACACACACCATTTCAGATTCTGGTAGGTCATATGCCGGTATAAACAATTGCTCGACCAAGAACTCGCACTTCTGACTATGTGCTGGCATTTGAAGGAGGGAGCCAATGGTGGCCATTGCATCTGCAGCCCTATTGTTTGTTTGTGGGATTTGATCAAACTTGATTGCCGTGAAATGTTGCTTAAGATCTTCAACCATGGTACGGTAGGGAAGGAGTTTATCATCTTTTGTCTGGTATTCATCATTGACTTGTTTTATGATGAGCTGGGAATCGCCATAGACTTGTAATTCCTTTGTTTTCTAATGGATAGCCAAGCGTAAACCTGTGATGAGGGCCTCGTATTCTGCTATGTTATTAGTACATGCAAAGGCTATCTTGTATGATTTGGGGATGCCATCTCCTTGAGGTGTGACCAATAATATTCCTGCCCCCAATCCATTTTGAGTGTAGGAGCCATCAAAATACAATTTCCATGTGGAGGATGTGGTAATAGTCATAATGAACTCATTTGGTAATTCTGTGAGAAGAGGATGGTTGCCTGGAAGTGGAGCTTCAACTAGTTGATCTGCAATGACTTGTCCCTTGATTGCCTTTCTGTCCACATATTCAATGTCAAACTCGCTTAAGAGCATGACCCATTTAGCCATTCTGCCAATGAGAGCAGCTTTTGACAGGAGATATTTAAGTGGATCAATTTTAGCAATTAATTTTGTCTTGTTGTTTAGCATATAGTGTCATAGTTTCTGTGTGCTGAATACTAATGCCAAACATGCTCTTTCAATGGGGGTGTAGTTGAGTTCATATCCTACTAGCGTCTAACTGATATAGTAAATGGCGTGTTCCTTTCCTTGATCATCTATTTGCGCCAGCAATGCCCCCAATGCCACTGTAGTAGCACATATGTACAAAATGAGGGGTTTTCCAGGGGTAGGTGGCATCAAAACTAGAGGTGATGCTAAATATTCTTTTAATTTTTCAAAGGCCTTTTGACAGAGGCAATCCCATTTGAATTTTGTGTCTTTACGTAACAAATGTGCAAATGGATGGCACTTGTCGGCTAGCTGTGAAATGAAACGCCTGACAGACTGGAGTTTTCCCTAGAGACTGCGTAGTTGTCTGAGAGTTTTTGGCGGAGGCATTTCCATAATAGCTTTTACTTTTGCAGGATCAACCTCAATGCCTCTGCGGGAAACAATGAATCCTAGTAGTTTTCCCGATGTGACGCCAAACACACACTTTTTAGGATTTAGGCGCAGCTTGTATTTTTCCAATCTTTCGAAGATCTGTTTTAGAATAGGGATGTGCTCTTGTCTTGTCTTGGATTTGCCTAGCAGATCATCCACATAGTCCTCCATAATTTTGTGCAAGAGGTCATGAAAAATTGTTGTCATTGCCCGTTGATATGTAGCTCCAGCATTTTTAAGGCCAAAAGGCATGACCCGGTAACAGAAAGTACCCCATGGTGTTGTGAATGCGGTTTTATACTGATCCTCATCTGCTATCCTGATTTGGTTGTATCCAGAAAACCCATCCATTAGCGATAGAATTTCATGTCCTGTTGTAAGATCCACAATCATATTTATGTTTGGGAGTGGGAAATCATCTTTTGGACAAGCTATATTTAGATCTCGGAAATCTGTGCAAATGTGGATGCCCCCAGCAGGTTTGCCGACAGGCACAATGTTGGAGACCCATTCAGCGTAGTCTATGGGTTTGATAAATTCTGCGTCTAACAACTTTTGAAGTTCTGCCTTGACCAAGAGAGCAATATGCGGGTGCATTTTGCAGAGTTTTTGTTTTACAGGTTTTGCATCTAGGTGGACGGCGAGAATGTGAACCACCAAGGCAGGATCCAACCCTGGCATATCAGAATAGGACCATGCAAAATTGATTTTAACCTCTGTAAGGAAGTTGATGAAGTCTTGTTTCTCAATTTCGGTCAGGGATTTGGCAATGAGCACATTTTTTGGGATGACTTCAGTGCCTATGTTGATGCTGTCTGTTTCTTCTATCAACAAATTTGATTTGTCCTGTGGAAGGTAACCAATGGTAGGGAGGTCAAATCCCTCATCATCAAGTGCCTTTTCTAGGTTTTCACTTTCAGATATGCTCTTTGTTTTTATTTCTTGTTCATCCAAAGGCGCCTCAGGGAGGTTTTCACCTAGGAAATCATATCTTTTTCTTTTATTATCTTTTTTGTGGATAAGGGTATTGACTTGACTACCAAAGTATCACTTTTCGTGTAGTTGAATACCCTCAATTCTATTACCATCTTCCATATTTTGCGTTGTTAGGAGAGCAATGAGAGCATTATCATCGACGCAGATATCTAAATTGGGTTTGTCTCGTTGGCCCCAGTCAATGAGTTCAGGATGGACAAGATGTAGCTCATGTGAAGTGGGAGGGGTTACGGGGGTGATGGTATTGATGTAAGCATCGAAGAAGGTATCTTTCTCGTATTCATAAGGTATTTCATAGAATTCCTCTTCGTCAGCGCTTTCGATATCCAAAGAAGGACTAGAAGGGGCACCAGCGATAGTAATCTTAGGCACCGGGGTGTACCCCAAGCCTCTGTTATATCTGTAGGAGATAGGATTTATGGGTGCTTTTCTTCCTTTCTCCTCTGGTCCTAGACCGTGTCCTTTGTAACCCATTTTTTCAACTATGGCAAATGCTTTTGGATACATTTCTTTGGATATTCTTGTTGGATCGTCATCCTCTTCCCGGTACAGCCATGAAGAGATATCTGCTTCGAGGTTCTCGTTATCAAGTGGGCCCCATTGCTGGAAGGTGGTGCTTTGGCATTGCATGACTGGTTTCGGGTCCTTTTTTAGCTCTTTTGGTTTGCCAAATGACTTAGGAGAGAGAGGGAGGTTTCCTATTAATAAGATGTCCTCCAATTTGTATTCTCCACAGCCATTATCCAAGATCTTGATTTGATTTTCTGGTTGGGATGATGTGGAGGCAACATTTGATGTGTCAGATGGAAGCGTTGGCGAAGGTCTATTTAGTGGGCAATGATACGGATGCTTCCCCTCTAATAGTTTGCAATATTGAAAAGGTTGGGGATCACCTTTGATAGTGATCACTCTTCCATTATAAGGGAATTTGATGCATTGGTGATAGGTGGAGGGTACGACCTGCAAGGAATGAATCCATGGCCTCCCAAGGAGAATGTTGTAGGGGAGATCAAGATCTAGTACTTTGCAAGGGGTTTCAATTGTAATGGGACCCACTTGAAGAGGTAAGGTGATCAAGCCCTCTGAAATTCTTTCTGCATCATCATATGCCTTTATTGTGATCCTTCCTGATGTGTCTATCAGATCCTCAGAAAGTCCCAATTGTTTTATCAATTTGTATGTACACAGATTAAGCCCGGATCCACCATCTATTAGGATACGTTTGACCTTGTGCTTATGGATGAGAGCTTCGATGTGCAAAGGTTTGTTATGGTCCTCATCTGCGGGAGCATCTTTGGAGTTAAATACAATGTGTTGCTGGGCAACAAGGTTTCCAATGAGGGTTTGAAATTAGGTGGCATTGATGTTATCAGGAACGCGTGATTGGAGAAGGGCTTGTTCCAAAATTTCTTTATGGACTGGAGAAGTCTTGAGAAGTTCCAAAATGGAGATCTGCGCAGGTGTCCTCCCAAGTTGATCAAGGAGGTCATATCGGCGGGTGGAAGACATGAGTGGAGGGTTTGGTGGGGGAGGAATTCCTTGGATGGTGACTCTTCCTCGGCGTGTAGTTGCATTACAGTCATTCTGGAAATGGGAGGTGGAAGGCGTGGCACCTTGAATGACTATTCTAGCTAGGTTTGGTCTGCTTTGGGAAGGAGGAGGATTAACTCCTTGGATGGTTATGACATTGACATGATTGTCTGCAGGTTCAATGCGACTTACTAAAAAATCAAAACCAGTTACGTGATTAGCATAGTCATAATCCATTACGTTAGATGATGAGCCTTTTCCTTTATCATGCTTTGGGAAGGGTTCTTGGTACATTTTGAGTTTGTCATTGTTATTACCAGGTTTTGCATTTGCTACCTCAATCTCACCTCTATCAATGAGATCTTGTATGTAGATCTTCAGTTTCATACACTTTCGTGTATCATGTCCCTTGATACGATGGTATTCACAATACTCATTTTCATTATACCATCTTGGTTTAGGTTGATTGGGATCAAACGGGCGAGTGATTGGAAAAACCACTATACCTGCTTGGACAAGTTTTTGAAACACCACTTCAATAGGCTCAGTAAGAGGAGTGAAATCTCTTGGAGTCCTGTTATTCGATCGGGGTGGTCGTCCTTGGATTGAGACATTGTTGTGAGGTTTTTGAGATTGATTTGAATTATTTTGATTGTTGAATTGATGAATATTGGTGGTGGATTTTGGGGGAGTGGCCACGGTTTGGACCCGCTTCACATCAGTTACACCATCATTGACCATGTTTTTATTTTTAACCCAGAATTTTGGCTTGTCGTTATGATAAGAGGAAGAACTTTGTGATGACTTCTGGTAATGTTTCAAGGTTCCTTCCTCCAACAAGACACATTCGAGGGCGAGGCCCTTATCAGTCAATTTTTGGAAGGATTTGATAAATTGATATATTAAAGGTCTTGAAAGTTCAGGCACCAAGTTCTTTTGAAATAGTTCAATTTGATGTTGTTCTGGCATGTCCCACTGAAATTTTTTGATAAGATGTCGCCATCTTTGTAGGAAATTGGCGAAGGTTTCTCCAGGCCTTTGTTTTTTATTACATAGGTCCATCATAGAAACATCATTACCCATGTTGTATGCATAGTGGGCCACAAATTTTTCTACCAAGTCTGGAAAAGAGACAATGGAACCTCATGGTAAAAATGAGAACCATGCCAGGGCGTCTCCCATGAGACTCTTAGGAAAGAGTCTGCGAAGATAAAGGTCACTATAGGAGACTTCTTGGCATAAGATGTGAAATTCGCGGACATGGTCGTGGGGGTCTCCTTTGCCTTCATACTTGGTAAATTTAGGGATCTCAAATCTCGGGGGATACGGTGCAACTGATATAGATGGGTCATAAGGACAAGGGCAAAACTCTTCGAATGAGTAAGCTTTCCTTTTATTAGTGTTTTTTTTCATGTTTTTGATGATATTCTTCATGTCTTGAATTTCCTTGATGAGGTCTTATTGTGGACTTTGATATTGATGAATTGTATCTGCCCCAAGCATTGGATGAACTAAAAAAAGGTGCACCACCACCAATATATTGATATGATGAGGAAGTGGGAATGTGGGACGTGATGACCGATGTTGCTGGGGTTTGTGTGATAGTTGGTTGTGATCCGCCAACTATTGTGACGGGATTGAATGCGGTCTGGATAAAATTTGCGACATTGTTGGGAGAAAGAGAAGTTTGTGGAATAGAAATATGTGGTTGAATAGAAGGAGGTGGTATAGAAGTTTATTAGAGAATGGATGAGATTGGATTTGATAGTGGTATGGATGGTAAGGAGGAAGAAGGTGGGATGGAGATCGTGGTGGGAGGTGTCGCGGGTGGCATTGATTGGGCTTGGATGATTGATGGGGCTACAATTGATTGAGTTTGAATAGTAGGTGCAGCACTTTGTGTGGGAACGAGGTCTCCTTGTGGTTGTTGGACAAGAGCGGATCTATTAAATTCAGGTGGAAGTTGAGCTCCATGTTCAAGAAGAGTTTTCAAAAGTGCAGTAGGATTGTATTTAATAAACTTTTCTATCATCTCTTGGTTATAAGAATCCGCTAGGAAAGTTTGCACTTCCGGACAAAGTTCATCTTGGTTAACCATGTCAAGATGTTAACTTTGATCTTGATCGCTTGGTTGCCCACTTTGCGTATGATCTTGCGTGGGATCTTCATATAGGACACCAATGTCTGGCATGCCATATTGTTGATCAACCATCTTTTTCTTTTGGGATCGAGTTGCGACCATACACGATATTTGTGATGAAAAGACTTAGGAAAAATGTGATGAAATGACTTAGAAAATTTTGTGATGGAAGGATTTTAGAAACTTGTGATGAAAGGACTTAAGAAATTTGAGAATGAAAGGACTTAAGAAATTTGAGGATGAAAGGACTTAAGAAATTTGTGATGAAAGGACTTAAGAAATTTGAGGATGAAAAGAATTAAGAAATTTGTGATGAAAGGACTTAAGAAATTTGAGGATGAAAGGACTTAAGAAATTTGAGGATGAAAAGAATTAAGAAATTTGTGATGAAAAGACTTAAGAAATTTGAGGATGAAAGGACTTAAGAAATTTGTGATGAAAGGACTTAAGAAATTTGAGGATGAAAGGACTTAAGAAATTTGTGATGAAAGGACTTAAGAAGTTTGAAGATGAAAGGACTTAAGAAATTTGTGATGAAAGGATTTAAGAAATTTGAGGATGAAAGGACTTAAGAAATTTGTTATGAAAGGACTTAGGAAATTTGAGGATGAAAGGACTTAAGAAATTTGTGATGAAAGGACTTAAGAAATTTGTGGATGAAAGCACTTAAGAAATTTGTGATGAAAGGACTTAAGAAATTTGAGAATAAAAGGACTTAAGAAATTTGAGGATGAAAGGACTTAAGAAATTTGTGATGAAAGGACTTAAGAAATTTGAGGATGAAAAGAATTAAGAAATTTGTGATGAAAGGACTTAAAAAATTTGAGGATGAAAGGACTTAAGAAATTTGAGGATGAAAAGAATTAAGAAATTTGGGATGAAAAGACTTAAGAAATTTGAGGATGAAAGGACTTAAGAAATTTGTGATGAAAGGACTTAAGAAATTTGAGGATGAAAGGACTTAAGAAATTTGTGATGAAAGGACTTAAGAAGAAATTTGTGATGAAAGGACTTAAGAAATTTGTGATGAAAGGACTTAAGAAGTTTGAGGATGAAAGGACTTAAGAAATTTGAGGATGAAAGAACTTAAGAAATTTGTGATGAAAGGACTTAAGAAATTTGAGGATGAAAGGACTTAAGAAATTTGTGGATGAAAGAACTTAAGAAATTTGTGATGAAAGGACTTAAGAAATTTGAGGGATGAAAGAACTTAAGAAATTTGTGATGAAAGGACTTACGAAATTTGAGAATGAAAGGACTTAAGAAATTTGAGGATGATTGATGAAGAAGGTATGGTAGTGATGGTTTAGAAGAAAACTTGATGACTAGGTTGTCTTTGGCATGAACATGAAGGATCTATTTAAATGACAAGTTGCATGAAGGGATATGACCACCTTGATTTGGATGATAGTAGGTGTTTCAAGGGACAAACTTGAATGTTGACATAGAGGATAAACTCTCAGCTTCTCTCTTAGGCTTATGAAAAATGGGACGGACGGAGTTTTGACGCAATTTTGAACTTGGTGTGGGTAACAACTTGGACAATTTGTTTGTGTCTTGACCAATATTTTTGCAAAGTTTTTTGGGGATAGTGATGTGTTTTTAGTCTACTCTTGGCAAGTATGTATCAAATAAAGCAAACACAATGATTAAATGCATATTATCTCAAAGACACTCATGCTCATATACAACATTCTTAAGGCTAGCAAGGACAATAGTCATTGAATCCCAATTGGTTTCCCATCTACGCTTACCCAGAGCGGACACTTAGATGCTTGACCCCACTGGCTCCCCTCCACGGCACTCACTTCTCGGGGCAGCCAAGCATCAATTCCCATGAAAACTCCTCATGGCGAACTTTGTGTCTCTACTAAGGGCCGTAAGAATATGGGCCGCTTCAGAGGTCCGACCTCCTGCACCAATGACTAGAGGGTTTTTGGCCACTATGAACAAGGTGTTTAGTAAGTCTTCCCGTTAGGAGCTACCCTTCGAATTTGTGCAAGCGCAATTGAGGCCTATAGCCCAACGAAGCACCAAGAACTTAGTAGTCACGCAAGCATGATTGAGATCTCTAGGATCCTACTAAACACCCAATGTGAGAGTGAACTCTCATATAGCCCCAACCATTAACCCTTTCGTAGTCAATGGCCTATTTATTATAGTGAGTTGGGAACCCCAGGTCCGGGTGTACTCACTTGGGTCATTCCCCTCTTACCTTCTCAAAGAGAAAGTTGGGAGGGCAGGCCTGCTAGAGATAAACACACAATCAAACAAGAAAAGGTTAGAGGGTCTGGATTTCTGATCGTCTAATAAGACGAGAGCATACTTTCCTACCTTTACGCTTTTCTTAAAGACACATAAGACAATGGTTCATTCCATTTTAATTAATATCTAGGTGCCTAATTTAAATAAATGCACAATATTTGGTTGAATCAGCTAGGCAACCTGCAAAACCACTTGATTAGTAGTTTGAGAAATGGAGTCTTCTAAAAGCGTCCTGCAAAACAACTTGATTAGTAGTTTGAAAAAATAGCCTTCAACAAGCATCCTGCAAAAAATCAACAAAATGGCAAAAATATTAATTTTTTTAATTTTTTGGGAATAAATAGAAAAACATGAATAAAAACTTTTTTACTAATGACAAATGTGGATTTGAAGAAAGCTTTGATGGGTAAATAGGGTTTGACTAGGTTTTTACCACTTTCTGAGGGATATGCAAGTGAAAAAAATGGGGATTTTGGAGGAGAGATGAAGGAATGAGAAAATTTGTCCAAGAGGGACAAAGAAGCAAAAGTTGAAGATGGATAATATGGGAAAAATTTGGAGGTGATTGGATGAAAAGGGAAGAAGTTATGGCAAACCCTAAAAATAGAGAAATATGGGATTTTGGGCTTCAAAAAGTGGATTTTTGAGATAAGGCCTCCAAGGAAGAAAATGTGGAAAATGGCAATGTAGAGAATATGGTGAAGTTTGAAGGGAAATTGATTCAAGATAAAGAAGATATGGTGAAAAAACAGAAAAAAATTTACCCTAGATTTAACAGAACAGAAACCCTAAATTTAACAGTACAGAAACCCTAAATTTAACAAAACAGAAACCCTAGATTTAACAGAGCAGACAAAAACGGAATAGAAACCCTAAATTTAACAGAATAGAAACCCTAAATTTAATAAAATAGAAACCCTAGATTTAACAGAGCAGACAGAAACCCTAGATTTAATAGAGCGAATTGTCTCACTAAATAGAATAAAATAAAAATGTCAAAGGTCCGGATTTCTGATTGTCCAGATAAACAAGAGCATACTCTCCTACTTTCACACTTTCTTGCAGGCGGACAGATTATATTTAAACAGAGCAGATAACAGGAAATAAATAAATAAAATGCAGACTACAGTTAGCGCCTACAATTTTCAGACAGATTAACAAAACAGACAGTAGCACTACACAGATGGAAAAATGTCAAAGGTCCGGATTTCTGATTGTCTAGATAGACAAGAGCATACTCTCCTATTTTCACACTTTCCTGCGGTCAGAGCATACAGTCATGCTAAACAGAATAGAAAAGTGAAAAGTCTGGATTTCTGATTGTCTATATAGACAAGAGCATATTCTCCTACTTTCGCATAGATTATACTAAAACAGAATAGACAAAAAATCAAATAACAAATCAGATAACAGAGTTGTCGTGCTGCAACAGAAACAGAAAGAAACAGAACAGAATAAGGAGGAGCTATCGCGCAGAAATGCAGAGCCACGATTCTGGAACCTGCGAAAAAGATATATACATATTTTTATTTTTATTTTCTGCAGTCGCGCTATTCTGTAACCTGCATCTCACAACTCATAAAAACCTTAAAAAAAAAATAATAACATTAGTTCTCAGGGACATGAGTCCCACTGGACGTGCCAAAATGAAGAGGGAAAAATAGATTTGAAAGGTAAACTGATCAAAACATAATGAAATAAACATGCAGAATGCTAAAATATCATAAAAAGACCATTTCACCTTGCTATTTTACCTTCTCCTTCGGATTGAGCTTGATGAAGTGAAGGCGCCCCTTGATAATGCTCCACTTGATGTGCTCCTTTGATTGTTGGATGTGGATGGCTCTCCAATATTGTGCACAAATGATAAGGATGAGATGATCAAGTTGCCAAGATGATTTCCTGGGCTCAAAAGGGCAGCATAAGCTTACTGAATTTCAAGATGTTTTTGAATGAAGGGATGGAACCCTATTTTATAGGAAGAGGAGAGGAAAATGGATGGCTAGGATGAATTCAAGATGAAGGGCTAAGATTTACTTGTGAGGTCACACAAGGTCCAAGAGAGGGTGTGGAGACCAAGAAATATGCCTTAAAGGCATTTCGTATCTCCACACTCTACAAGATGCATTGGAGGAATTAAAAATTCTCCAAAAATGGATATTATGGGGATTAGAAGAATAAAAAGGAATTAAAAATTCCTTGGAAGAGGGAAATGCCTAGAGGAATGTAAGATTTCTAAAATCTTACATTCATCTAGAAAAAGAGCATTTAAAGCTAGTGGCTGGATGAAAGGACAAAGAGTTGACTTTGTGGCTAATCATGATGATTAGCCATTAACGACTCATTAGGAGGGGAATTAGAGGAAATGTTAGGTGGGATTTATATTTGTAGGAGAATTTGACTAAAAGAATAATGTTAAGTGAGTTTAGGGAGTTTCTAGAAGAATTTATTAGGTTAATGATGAATTAAGAAGATGATTTGTAGGAATCATGTAGGTTAACTAATTAATTGAAATTAATTAGCTAAGAGGAAGGTTTGTGAGGATTTGATTTTTTAGAAGAATAAAGAAAGGGATTGATTTATTAAATAAATCAATCATATGCTATAGTGACAATATTAATTATATTTAATTAATATTGAGAAGAATTTTAATTAACATAATTAATTAATTAATTATGTGAGGAATTAAAAAATAATTAAAATAATTATTTTTAAGTGTCTACAGAAACCTTCACTAAATTCTTGCAAAGATGGAGAGATTTATATTGCAGATGTCTTAGTCACATCCCTAAAGCTGAGCAAGTAGACATTTTCAATGAAAATCTTGTACCTCCAATTAAGTATCCATTACAAATGCAATGCCTAAACAATTTTAAAGACATCACTGAAAAAGGTATGAAATGTAAAAGAGGCCTATTAGAGCAAGGGATACTGAAACACCACAAAGATAATGGGCCAAACACAAGTACAAACAATGAAAGGTCGAAATTTTGGCCTAGGAATAAGAATGTCACAAATGATGGAGTTGTTGATGCCTGTGTTGTAAACAAAGGTCAACCAGCACTATCTCTACAAGGACCAGTTGATCCTACCAATAAGAATCAAACTCAGATAAACAACACCAATGCATTGCAGATAAGAAATCCAAGACTACCAAGGGTAGGCACACCTAGAAGAAGATTTACACCCCTTGGTGAACCTATTGAATCAACACTCAAAAAATCTATACAAATTAATGACATAACTTTACTAGAAGTTAGGCCCTATGAACCAGGTCCATTTAAGCCTGCTTGGTGGATGACAATGATTTTTGTGAATACCACCACAATAAAGGTCACAAGATAGCAAGTTGCTACAAACTGAAGAACCTCATACAAGATCTCATTGATCAAGGCGACATTACTATGGATGCTAGTAAAACACCAAACACAAATCATACCATCTTCAAGGATCCCTTTGTTAAGCATGACAAAGGAAAGGATTCTAGTTCTAATGCACAAAACAATACTGCCAATTATACTAATGTCACATTTGATTATGCCATAAACACATTCAATGCAGGAGATGACATAGTGGCTACAATCATAATAAATCTCATAAGAAAAGACTATGTTGTCATCACTAGAAGATCAAAGGTCACATTGCAAGGGGTGCCTTCAAATCCTCCTTCAACAACTAGCAATTACAATATGATAGATCAATTTAAGTGAACTCCAACTCAAATTTCATTATTTGAGTTCTTGCGCATCTCGCTAGCTCATAAGGCAGTCCTTGACAAAGCATTACAAGATTCAGTTGTCGCTAGAGATATTGACGAGAACACATTCCAGTCCATGGTTGGAAACTTGGCAGCTTCAAAGGTCACATTCACTGAGCATGATGTACCTATAGACCGAGCCATGCATAATGATCCCTTACACTTGGAAGCTTTGATTGACCAAAAGAAAGTTCAAAGAGTACTTATAGATGGTGGAGCTTGCCTTAACATATGCACATTAAATTTGATCAAAGCTTTAGGATATTCCAAACATATTGATTCTACCAAGAGAATCAGTATCAAAGCTTATGATGATGAGGAATGCCCTTCTAAGGGTATAGTGACTTTGCCAGTACAAATAGGACCAGCTACAATAGACATCACCCTTCAAGTCCTAGATAGAGAATTGGGGTACAATATGCTATTATGCCACCCATGGATACATACCATGAAGGCAGTACCATCAACTTTTCACCAATGTGTGAAGTTCCCATACAATGGCATTAAGATCACTGTTCATGGTGACCCAAACCCTTTTCAACACTACAATTATTTAAGGGTGATCATAGACAATCAAGTACCAAATAATCAGGCAACTCCACTTCACCTACAAATGGAATCGTTGATAGTCATAGAAATAGAAAAAAATACACCTACCACATCTTCTTTACAAATTAAGGAAGTTGGATGTGGGGAATATTCCATTTCAAGAACCTTGAATGGTAGACAATCATCCCTTTCACCTAGGTCTTTTGGGAAGCCGCAAAGCACATTAGTAAGATAAGGAAAAGAGATAGTGAAGTACTTAGATTCATGCTCTTTCATTAGATGGGGAGACTTACAAAAAGAATCTCTAAATGAAGATGTCAATCACTAGATATATAGAGAAGAAGATGACATGACAATACCCAAGTTACCTCTAGACCAATATGGCAATGACTTCAAGATCCTACAAAAACATGGGTACGATGGTACCATAGAATTAGGATTACAAAAGAAAAGAAGATTAGAACTTGTTCTACCACATGAAAACCCAAAGAATCAAGGGCTAGGATATAAACATGTACCAAAGATAACCGAGGCAAGGCAACATACACTAGATATACTGAACAAGCCTAGGTTACCCTCAGAATACATACCTCAGAATCAGTTATCAACACAAGTATTTACCTCTTCATCTCAAAGAAGCATGAGAGCACCAACATCTCATAGTATAGAATCAGATGGTGAAGATATGAGGCAAGTTCTACAAGAAACTAACACAGAATAATTTAGCAATATAGTACTAGAAATATTTGAACAAGCAAATATGGTAACAAATACATGCTTAGCACCAACAAATGAACCTAATCCTTGGTTTTTGTCGATAATTTTACCAAGGGAAACAAATCAGGCTCCTCCATTTGAGTCAGTTGAAGAGAGACTACAATGACTGATACCAAGCTTGAGAAGGGTATCCACCATACAAAGCAGGGCCACTAATCAAACTCAACTACAAGAACAAGAGGAGATGAGTGACACAGTCTCAGAAAGTGAAACATACATAGAAAGTGTGACATATTCTCATGACTATGAAATGCCATCTGATCATGATGACAACCCTCAAGGAACTAATGATGAGGATATATTAGGTCATCCAAATAACCAAGTATGCATGTTATCAGAATCTTCTACAATAGAAGGGAACAATGGCTTACCCCTTATACACTCACATTTGATTGGATGGGGAAAAAAGAAAGAAAAGTTACAATTAGATTGGTTTCAAAATGATGAAGCCTTAGCCCAATTCTTGGGTGCAAGGGATGAACTCCCTTATGATGATCACAAAGCTGGTTTTGTAATAGATTTGGACAAGACTGCATATTTTGGAGAAGCAAGCTCCTCTTCCAATCTAGACAATTATAATGAAGCAGAACACATTTATCATAATAGAATGGACACTCTTCCTATTGATAAAGAACAATCAACATTATTAGTAGAATAAACCAAACAAATCAACATCGGTGATGCTGAAAAATTTCATAATATACACCTAGCAAAGTCCCTGAATCCAATAGAAAAAGAGAAGTTTATCCAATTATTTAAGCAAAAACCCATCAATTTCACATGGTCTTATGAAGATATGCTAGGGTTAGATCCTAAACTGGTCTTACATCATTTACCATTACTACTAGGAGTCAAACCATATAAAAAGAAACTAAGAAAGATGCACCCTCACATAGCTTTATTAGTCAAGATTGAGCTACAAAAATTGTTGAAAGTGGGTTTTATTAGACCCATAAACTATGCTTAGTGGATTTCAAATCTAGTCCCAGTAACCAAGTATACTAGAGGTATCAGGATCTACACCAATTTCAGAGATCTCAACAAGGCTTGCCCAAAAGATGTCTTTCCACTCCCTAACACATACATGATAGTGGACTTGATATCTAGAAATAAAATGCTATCACTCATGGATGGTTTTTCTAGTTATAATCAAATCATAATTGCACAAGAGGACCAACCTAATACAACATTCACATGTCCATGGGGAACATATTAGCAGAATGTGATACCATTTGGCCTTAAAACTATAGACGCTACTTATCAAAGGGAAATGACCACCTTATTCCATGACATGATACATACAATCATGGAAGACTATGTAGATGATTTGCTAGCAAAATCCAACACAAGAGATGATCATCTAAACATATTGGCTAAAATCTCTGATTGACTTGAGCAATACGATGTAAGGCTCAATCAGAAAAAATGTGTTTTCAGAGTAACATTTGGCAAACTCTTGGGATTCATTATATCCAATCGTGACTTTGAAATAGATCTAGAAAAAGTAAAAGCCATTCTAGACATGCCATCACCTGCTACACTGAAGCAACTCAGAAGCCTGCAAGGCAGATTACAATCCATAAGGTGCTTCATTGCCCAATTGGCAGAAAAGTGCCAACCATTTAAACATCTTTTAAAGAAAGGTGTTACACTCAAATGGACACAAAAATGCGAAGAAGCATTCCAAAAACTAAAAGAATGTCTTTTATCCACACCAGTCATGGTTCCACCCATGCATGAGAAACCATTACTCCTGTATATAGTTGCATTAAATTCCTCCTTAGGTGCTCTCCTAGCACATCATGATGAACAAGGAAAAGAGAGAGTTGTCTACTACATTAGTAGAACACTTGTTGGATATGAAATCAACTACACGCCAATAGAAAGAGCATGTCTTGCAGTAGTTTTTGCATCACAAAAAGTGAGACACTATATGTTGATTCATAAAGTCCAGGTCATTGCACACTTCGATCCACTCAACCACTTGATGAATAGAGCAACATTAACTGGAAATATTTCCAAGTGGGTCATGATACTTAGTGAATTCGACATTAAATATGTCGATAGAAAATCCATCAAAGGACAAATCATTGTAGACCAACTTGCAGAAGCACCCCTACAAGACAGTCATCCAATGGTGGTAGATTTTCTAGATGAATCAGTATTTGCATTGTTAGCACAAACAAACTAGAAACTATACTTTGATGGATCTCACACAAATAATGGAGCAGGAGAAGGAATTATATTCATTACTCCTCAAGGAGATTCCATTCCCAAATCATTCAGAATCAACTTCCCTTGCACCAATAACATTTCTAAATATGAAGTGCTGGTGATAGGACTCTGTACTTCACTACAATGGAAGATCATGGAACTATAAGTCTTTGGAGACACAACTTATTCTTAATCAAGTCAATGATGATTACACTTCAAAAGATGATAAGATGACACCCTACAAAAAATTGGTGGATGAATACAAACAATAATCCACCAATGTAACATTTGAACAAATACCAAGAGCACAAAACAAGGTAGTTGATGCAATGACAACAGTAGTATCTCTC
This sequence comes from Cryptomeria japonica, assembly GCF_030272615.1. Taxonomy (NCBI): domain Eukaryota; kingdom Viridiplantae; phylum Streptophyta; class Pinopsida; order Cupressales; family Cupressaceae; genus Cryptomeria; species Cryptomeria japonica. The sequence goes on along the minus strand of NC_081408.1, from coordinate 273,890,424 downwards.
TTGGACATACCTAATGATGAAATTTGCTTTGATTTTCAAGTGGAACAACTCATTGTGCCAACTTATGAATTACCATCCACTGAATATGTATGTATGATAACGAGACCTAAGTTCCCATGGTACAAAGATATATATACATACCTTCATGATCAATATATACCTCCTGATCTCCCATGAAATCAAAGAAAGTCACGCATCTGACAACCAACAAGATATTCAATCATTATTGACAATTTATACATAAAGAGTGTAGATGGTGTTGGAATCCAAGAACACTGAGAGAGGGGGGGTGAATTAGTGTTCTACCATAATATAATATTTTATCCTTATCAAAACACTCATTCATCAACCGGTAAACATAAATACAAGTAACTGAAATAAATAATGCAATCAAATAAATGAACACCATAACATAGAGAGTTTATATGTGGAAAACCTCAATGAGGAAAAACCACGGTGGGATTTGTGACCCACAGTATCAGTTTACTAGCCATATGAAGAGATATTACATATAATAGGGGCCTGCACATGCAGGAAAGCACATTGCCTAGAGTACACTGCTCATCACAAAGAGTCTCACTGACTACAATCACTTTCTAATACAAAATAGCAAAACTGAGCTCATATAATGCATTTGCTATGCCTGATTGATTTTCGATTAAGGCTTTGACTGTTCAGGTTCTTAAACCCTAAAACCTTTCTAGAATAACATACACCTTATGAGTGCCATAGAAATTATCTAGAGATCATTACAAAATATTGCTTTTGCATCCAAATGATCTCGCATACATAAACTTTGCATGTCAAATCTAATCTCCAATAATGTTATATCTTAAATGACCTAATAGACTGACTTATATACCCTTACAAATATTTATGCCATAAGTCAGCTTACACACTAAATGATAACACATGTCAGATCATTATAAATGCATATAAATTATAAAATGCTTTTCTGATATACTATCCTTTGCTGGATCTCCAAGTGATGTCGACTTCCCATACTGGTACCTAGTTTGTCAAATACCTTATAAATCCTTGATGTTAGTGAAGTGTCTATCGGTACCAGTGAATCAAAATATGTTGCCAATGTTGCCATCAATGACAACATAAGAAACCAAATGAGTGTCAATTTCCAATAGATGACACCTTGCTCAAATGCTACAATATTGAAGAAGCACAAATCACCCTAAAAGAAGTCCATGATGGCATATGTGGAGCACGTTCTTCTGGACCAACCTTAGTAAAAATACTGTTATAAACAAGTTATTATTGGCCTACAATGGAAAAGGATGCTTACAAGTATGTCCAAAGATGCAAACAATGCCAAATACATGGAAACCTAATCCATGCACTTACTCAAGATCTTCAACCAATAAAATCACCATGGCCAATTTCATAGTGGGGACTAGATCTTGTGGGGAAAATATACCCTACCTCCTCCAATGGACATAAATTTATACTCACAACTACTGAGTACTTTACAAAATGAGTTGAAGCAATCTTGATGACCTTCACAATAGGGAAGCAAATAGCTAAGTTCATTTTGAATTATATCATTTTAACTAACAACGAGCGACCCTTCAAAAATCAAGAAGTGAGTGAACTTTGTGAACAATTTCAAATCCAACAACATTTTGCGACACCCTACTATCCCTAGAGCAACGTCAAGAAGAGGCAACCAATAAGACTATTTTAAATTTTTTAAAGAAAGTTGTCAACAACATTGGACGAGATTGGCATCTTCAGCTAAATCCAACTCTTTGTTCTTATCGAACTAGTGTCCGCACAACCACTAGTGCCATCTTACCCTTTGGTTTATGCTTCAAAAGCTATTTTGCCTATCGAGGTAGAATTTCCATCATTGAGTCTCTCTAAAACGCATTATATCAAAAGAAGACTACAAAATAACACATTTGCAAGAACTAGAATTCCTAGATGAAAAATGACAAAGTGCACTAAATCACTTACAAGGATATCAAAATAGAATGAGAAGAATTTGCAACAAAAGAGTAAACCCATGTTACTTCGAGGTAGGAGATGACGTTCTTAAGGAAAATCACAAGAATCTCATTGAACATGAAAAACCAAGAAAGTTTGAGCCAAACTGGTTAGGTCCTTTTGTTATAATCAAAGTAGTTGGAAACGACACTTATCATTTGCAAAAGATGGAGGGATATCCACTCCTTGATCCAATTAACAACATACACCTAAAAATATATTACATCTAAAGGGCTGGGTTTTAATTAGAATTTACTTTTTGTACTTGCATATCACTTTGAAAACATTGCATCTCATTTAATTTCCTTCATAAAGGCATCATATTCATTACATCAATAACATAAGATGATTGTCTGATTTATTCACCTATCTGCACTAAAAAGAAAGAAGGTGGTCTCATTTCCTAGATATTTGTTCATGAAGTCCTTAGAGCCCTTTAATCATTCATCCTTAACGTTGCCTTGTCATAGGATTTATCCACGGTTGTGCAAAAGTTTCACTATTGAACCTTGTTACCCAAAATATATCAATTTCTATATCTCACACATTAACCAATAACTCTAAGTCATTACAGATACCTATTTGATCATGTGGCTAGTGAAAAATCTAAAATTCTACTTCAGCATGCTATAATTGTCATACCCATGTAGGTTTCATTAATTATAAGTCAAGGAAAGAAAATGAAGAAAAGAAAAGAAAAATACTATGCCAATATCCATCTCAAGGCAAAATAAACAATGATATATTACTGAAATATCATGCATACATGTGCGATAATAAAAGCTTGACTATGGGAACATACAAATAACTCCATCAGGGCTATGGATGCCTATTGGAAATGGAGCAATATTTGAGAGATTACAGTGCATAAACTCGTTGAAGCCCTAAAAGCTTGCTGACAATGAGGCTCTATCCAGGATGCTTTTGAAGTTAGAATAACTCATGTAGCTAGCCACATAGGATTCAAAGGCTCTTTGATGGTTATAAGAGTCAGAATGAATTCAAATGCACACACATTGGCAAAAGAAGATCAAAGTTTCAAGTATTGATGGAGAAGTTTTCCGCACCTCAAATCTTGGCTACATAGTGTGTTAGATTGGATTGTCTAAAGTCTTTTGGGGATGGATTGAACTCCTATCTCTAAAACATTTCACACCTTCAATCAAATCAATGTATTTTAGAGTAAGGGACACACATATTCATTCTTGTATAGGTATTGCATATTCATTTCACATACTACATTAGCATAATTTGCATTTAAAAAATTCATTGTCTCCATGTACATTACCTAGATCATCATATCATACAGGTTTTCATACTTGGGGGGGCATAACTGAAAAAATCCTAAACATTCAAATAAAGTCCTGAAAAAAAATAAAAATAAATAAAAATAAAATCCAAAAACATTCAGATAAAGTCCCAAAAAAATCAATCCAAAAACAATCAAATATTGATCCACAAAATACAAAAACATTCAAAAATACATAAATTGTTTCGCAAGAATCAAACACCCTAGCAGATATCCAGCAAACACTTCGCACAAAGTTAAACAAAGGATACAACTATCTTGTCAAAACATCTACAATCAAGCTGATCAATTGTCTAATCTATTGAATCACTATAAAACTATCAATGTGATCACCATCTTGTCTTAAACAAAATATGTACACTTGAAACCAGATAGGTCAGTCTTAAACAGGCTCCAAAACTTTTGAAACTAGACATTATTTAAATCACATCAAATATATCAAAGAAAAGACACAGTTAGACCAACTGTTGAGTTTTATCTATTTTGGTTGACTCTTTTTATCAAATTGGTGAAGAACATTTATTTTAGCTACTCAAGGATGTCCAAAAAAGTGACCAGAGGAGTCGTGATGGGCATGATCCTTTTTCTTTGTTTGTGGTTTGTGGTTTGAACCAATGAAGTTATGGGGAAATTGCTCTAGTGGGTGTCTGTGATAGGAGCATTAAGCTTGTGAATTCCACACATACCTCGACCCCTAGCATAATTCCTATAATGGAGGTTTCAATCCTTGTCTACTACTTGTTTGTTTCTTGCAATTACATATCTATACACCTTGGTTCCTCATACCCTAGTGTAATAAGCTCCATTGTTACAAAATAAGGCTCAATGATGATAATGTATTGCACTATGAATAAAGAAATGAAGACTTAAAGAATAAATAAAGGTTGTTTCAATTGATTTATCATTTCATATCATTTCTTCTAATCTATTCTCCATCTAACAACTAACAATTCTTCCAAATTCACAATTTTCAACACCTATTTTGACACAACAAAAATTGACATTGTATTTTCATATAATGTTGCATTAGTCCATTACATTGTCACAAGCATTTCATCAATCATCACATATAGATTCATACATCGCAAAATAAAGGTACATCAAATCACTACATAATATCAAATTAACATTAGATGCATTACTAAGTAAACATAAAATAAAAACCAAAACATTAGACCATAAAATATATCACCAAATAACTCATTACCAAAACTACATATCATATATCTCATCAATGTGTCAAAATACATCGTATCAATGATACATCATAAATAACAAAGCATCTCAACCGATGCTACCTCTATTAGTAGGCATGTCTCACCTAGCACCAGTCTATCCCGACGGTGCCCTAGGTGAACCCATCACTCCTCCACTACTAGTCTATCAAGAATTGGATCGTCTCGATCTCCTCCCCATGAAAGTGCTAAAACTAGGCTCTCTATGTCCCTTAGGAATGAATCTCTCATAAGCCTTCCTATAGTAAATAGCCTCCTATGAAGCAGCAAAATATCTATCTGCCTGGCTCCGTGCCTCTATCACTAGCCCAAATAACTGATCATATATATCCATGGTGATCAGAGCCCACCTGACTGCCTCATCCCTCTCTTTGTATCCAATCTCTCTCACCGGCTATCCAATCTCTCTTTGTGGTAAGTTCCTCCATCGCCCACCGATATTGATCTCTATCCTCCATTCATTGATGCCACAAAGTAGCAACCAAGTCCTCCAAAATCTTAACCTGAGCCCTCATTCCCTCCTCCTCATCATCTCCCTCCACATCTCCTCTCTCCATAGCCTGGGGCATATCAAAATCATGTCCACCATCCCCACCCTCATCTACATTGCTTCTCAATGAGCCTAATACTGAGTCATTGCTCTCACTCTCACTCCCACTCTCACCAGAAATTCTCATAGATGCAGTACATCCATCGATATCCACTTCCTCTCCTTCACCCCCCACCTCCTCTGCAACTGTTCCTATCAGATCTATTTGACCCCTATCTCGTTCTACACATCCACCATCTCCCCCTCCTCCATCTCTCCACCCTTTATCTCTCCCTCCTCCATCTCCCCCACCATCTCCACCTCACCCTCTCCCTCTCCCTCTCCCTCTGGGACCCCTATCATATCTAATCTGCTAAGCAACAATCAGAACTATCAGATCTGTCAAAGGTATGGGTCTATGTTGTATCCACCATACACTATATTGTGTTTTAGTCCCTGGATCTATGACACCAGCTAACTAGCCCCACTGAACTGGATCAAGAGCATCAAAATCAACAATGGAAACATAAGGTTGTACAGATGCACCCTAATCACCAATCTCGCGAGTAGTATGAGCAAAATATGTTGTCACATCCGAAATACCTTGTATCTCCCCAGACTGTTGGAGTATATGACCAAGAAGATGCATATCACTAACCCTGTGACCACCAAAATCTTGCCCAATAAGATATCTTTGTTGTCAACAAAAAGGAAGGTGTTGGGCATCATCAACCCAACTGGGGCAAGTTAGATAAGGTCTCCATGAGAAGTACTATAATGTATCAATTTGATGATGCCAATGGAAAATGTTACCTGACGCCCTATGCCTCACTCCAATAGTGTATCTATAAGAATATGGTTGCTCTGGCTCTAAATGAACATGTGTCATAGGATGAAATATAGCTATGTGCTCCCAAGCCCATATCTGAAGCAAAGTAACACCATGTCTAATGGATTTTTGCTGTAAATATAGAATCCCATGCATCTGATGATATAAAGTGGCAAGAAGATAGGGACCCCAAGAAAACACTCATCTATCAATAACCATATCATGATTCACTCATCCCCATCTAATAGGGAAACCATGGGTACATCTAACAGGGATCGATAATCCAGCAACAGTACAACCAAGAACAATGGTGAGATCATCATAATCAAAATCATCCCTATGAATCTCATAACGACCTTAGATATGAAGATCATCATTAGAACACTCAAACAAAGCACACAAAGAAGCTATCCCATCACTACAATCAAAAGTAACTCGAGCACCAAATATGGGAATGTGTAGAATACGCCACACATCCTCAAGTGTGATAGACGCCTCACCTGTCGGAAGATGAAATGAACAAGTCTCTGAATTCCATCGCTCAATCAAATAAGTAATCATGACCCTATTGGTCTTAACTGTAATACCCTAAAAATGGTCATCTAAACCATGGGCCCCTAATCTCGACAACATCACCAAGGTCCTAACCAAAGGCAATTAAATCAACCTTGAGCACATTATTAATTCTTTAATCATCAAATATCACATGGCAAATCAATTACCCAATATTAATTAAATATTAATTTAATTAATTGAATCATTCCAAGAATATCATTTTTGATCAATTATCCTATTTTAATTTATTAAATATCCTTGCATATTTAATTAATTAATAAATTTGCCATTTAATCATGCAAAAAGAATTAATTTATTACAAAAGAGGAATTTATTACAAAGAAAGAGTTGAATTGAAAATTAAATAAAAGAATTGAATTGAGAGAGAAATCAAACTTGAGATATCATTTCTTTTTCTAAATTTAGAACTTGAAATTAGAAAAGCAATTAAATTGAATTATTGAATTATTCTCTAAAATTGGAACTCAAAGCTTTTCAGAAAAAGAAGTTCAGTTGCATTGAAAAGACTCTTTTTTTGAGTAAATAAAAGAATTATCTATTTTTTATCACAAATGCATGGAATTAATTTATTATTATTTCCAATGCAACTTGGACTTCTAATTTGAATGCATTTCAATTAAACTATAATTGGAATCTACCTCAAGGTTAACTAAACATGATTTCTCAATTATTTTCAATTAATCCTAAATTGAGCTTTTCTCTGGTGATCCTCTATAAATTCAATCTTTGGCTCTCATTCCAATTTACCCCAAAGATTTTTGAGAACACGCTTGGAGATTATTATCACGCTAATTTTGCTCTCGAGTCATTGAAGATCATTGTGCTTTTTTTAGATTATTTGCATCCATATTTAGTTTACTCATCATTGCTTGAATCCATATTGCTTGAATCCATTATTGCTTGAATTATTCATCCATCTTGCATCTATATAGTTAATATCATATAGATTAAATCATTCATCTTGGTGTAGTCTAGTCACTAGTATTGCTTATAAAAATCTGATAGCAATCTTATACTCGCATCTTTTAGAAGGCAATTAGTCACTTTGTTATGGTTTTTTACTTATTGATTATTGATTATTAACCATGCATATAATGACTTAATTGAAGTATTGTGCTTGTAGCTATAGACCACTTTTTCACACACACATCATCTGGCGCCCACCATGGGGCAGAAGACTACATTTTTTGGCCTCCAAGATTGACTGCTTTGTTTTTTTATTATTTTTTAGATTTCAGATTTTTTGATTTTTTTTTCGTCCGTACATCTCGTACAATAATTCCCACAGGCTGAAATGACAAATTGTAGGTGTCGTATGAACTAGAATCCATTCTCATACAAGCTATGATCCTGTATCGTATGAGTTGTTATACTATCGTACGACTCTTTGTTTTCTGGTTAAAAAGGCAAAATTCATGATTTTGGTTTTCTGATTCAAATTGATTATTCTGAAGACTGATCCTGACTACTTATTTGTTTATCTCAGAATTTTTCATAGCCTAATAAGTTTTTGCAAAATGCTTGTCGAAGAATATGCTTGTCGCACAAAGACAATATGACTACTGATTCATTGTCTTTGCAGGTTGCCTAAGGAGAATCGACTAAACATCGTGTATTCTTTAAATTCATTTTTAGGAACCTAACTTGCTATCTAGTTAAAGAACAAATCTGTATTTTGTGTTTTTAGAAGATTTTAAGAGGTAGGAGAGTATGCTCTTGTCTTTTTCTAGACAATCAGAAATCCTGACCCTTGAGGCTTTTTCTTTGTTTGAGATTTGTACATCTTTAGCAGGCCTGCCCTCCCGAGGGGTTGAAAAACTCTTAAAGCCATTACGGCCGGTGTGAGGGGAACGACCTAAGTGGGAATGACTAGACACCAAGTAATCCAACCCACTATAAAATAAACATGATTTGATGAAAATCAATTCAATGGCAGTGCTCGGGAATAACTCTCCTCCGTACCTTCGGGTATATTAAACCTTGGTTTTCAAGGCTAGGAGACCTCTTAAATGAGTTTATACCCCAACGCACTGAACGGATCCCTGACTAGTTCCAATTAAAATTAGAAGCTACCCAGTTCATCTCTGAAAGGGGGATAATCTTTGTGTAAGAGAGATAGTAACTCTCCCAAGATACTTGTCATTTCGTGCCCCCATTAGTGTTTGGAGTCGGATAATATGACGTTGAGAATCCATTGCATGAGACTCAGTGGCCATATTCTGATTAGCTATTGGGTGTGTACCTAAGTCTACAAGAAAAGGTTTTCTTTCCTCACCAAATTCCTTAGGGTTTGCATGCTGTGATTGGAGTCACTATACATACTACTTGTTTTCTGTGTTTTCATCCCTGAAACAAAAACTGAAATACCAAAAATTGGAGAAGACAAGAAATGACTCAGTGATTTGAAACTCTGTCCATATCAAAAACTAGTCCATCCTAAGTCGAAACTCTATCTATGTCAGAAACTAGTCCATCCTAAGTTGAAACCCTGTCCATGTCAGAAACTAGTCCATCCTAAGTCAAAACTCTGTCTGTGTCAGAAACTAGTCCATCCTAAGTTGAAACTTTGTCCATGTCAGAAACTAGTCCATCCTAAGTCAAAACTCTATCCATGTTAGAAACTAGTCCATCCTAAGTTGAAACTTTGTCCGTGTCAGAAACTAGTCCATCCTAAGTCAAAACTCTATCCGTGTCAGAAACTAGTCCATCCTAAGTCGAAACTCTATCTATGTCAGAAACTAGTCCATCCTAAGTCGAAACTTTGTCCGTGTCAGAAAATTGTTTATCCTAAGTCAAAATTTTGTTCAAAACTAGTCTATCCTAGTCCAAAATTAGTCCATCTCAAAATTGGTCATACTCACTTATCATACTCAGCAATCGAAAAAACTCAGAATTTTAAGTCTCTGCCCTGTGAACAAATATACAAGTCTGATAATTTATTGTTCTGCACCTGATCCTGTGTCGTACAAGTCATTTTTATCTGTCGTCTGGCTCTGTATCGTATGTCGTATGAAATAAAATTGCTCTAAGTATTTTGTCATCCTACACATACCCATCTATTGTATGGTACGAGGTAGCAACTCATACGAAACATAACTGTTGTCATCCAATTCAAAAAATCCTGTCGTACGAGTCTCTGGTTTTGTCAAAATAGAACAGTCAAACTTGCCTAAAAACAGTCTACAACAAACATAATATTGGTTATCAATTTTACTAAGCATAAACGAATCAAGACAGTGTACCTCTTCCATTTGCATTGCATGATTTGGTCGATCACCTTTCAGCTAGTTCAATCAACTACCTATCAAATTTTAGTCACTTAGATAACATCTTATATAGGATAGATCATTCCTGATAGCAGACTAAATCTTACACTACTCTTAGAATCAACTTAGATATATGTCTTATACAGGATAGATCTTTCCTGAAATCAGATTGAATCTCAGTTGTTTCTCCCAAACAATACTCTAAATAGAACAACTAGCTCTGAAATTGATCTTGACCTCTGCATCACAAACAACTTTAGTTCACACTAATCCATAAAAATTCCTACACAAACTAGGAGTTCTCGGAAGAAAGAAGCCAAAGGCAAAGAACAATCATTCAAATATCAAGGTAATCCATTCTACGTGAAGGATCCACTCACTGACATACCGTCGTCATCACGTGGACCAATTTTTGATGAGCCTAAATCTCCCACTATGCATGAGATAGAACACAATGATGGAAACAAGGACGATAATAACATTCCTAGAAATGATAATGATTCCTCATCATCAAGTGAGACTGACAAAGACACTGAACCTTTAGAAAAAGAAATCCTTGACTGTCAAAAGGACAAAGACTTAAAAAAATGATGAAATTTATCATGACCTGAGAGAAGGAAGACTATTTCTTAGAACTAGAAAAACAAGGTGCCAAACTTCCTACTGGATATGAAGTCCATACACTCATTACTAAAAAGGAAGACTCACCTATACTCATGGTACACAAACAATTACTAGCCTTAAGGATGAAAGTCATAGAACTGAAGAATAAGGACAAGTCTCCAAAACAATATTCTCTAGAAACAATATGTCCTTTTCCATTTGACAAGAATCTATACATGCCTCCATTTCCTTCACGAGTGGAGATCCCAAAATTTGACAAATATGATGGTACCTCAGATCCTCAAGATCATGCCAGGGAATTTTGTAATGCCTGTATGGAGTTCATGCACGATAAAACTTACCTCATGCGCCTCTTCCCAAGGAGTTTAGGGGGTAAAGCAATGGAATGGTTCTCAAGTCTACCCAAAGGAATAAAAACATTTGAAGAACTAATCCAACTATTCTTACAACAATATTCATACAACATTCGACATCATGTAATAGGGGAACCTCTTCTTACTTTCCTCCAACGTTGGAGAAAGATGTTCTCTAGGTATCCACGACATATTCTAGACTCTAAGAAAATGGATATATTTGTTAATAACTTGGTCCCCGAATTGAAATATAGTATACAAATGCAAGTACACCCATCATTTAACAAAATGGTAGATAATGCCATTCAAATGGAAGATGTTCTCATAAAGAAGGGGGATATCACGCCTTGGAAAGAAATACAACCAGGATCTAGATCTAAAGAGAAGAACAAGTATTGGAAATTTGGCAAAGACAACAACAAGAATGTTCTTAATGATGGAGTAGTAGAAATTGTTAAAACCAACTCAAAGCCCACAATATTCAACTTGGTTAGTGGTACACAAGCACTTAAAGCTGCTAAGGCTGCAACAAAAAATCTGCCAAAGAAATCAAAGGAATGGTTCAAAGAAAAGCCCTGGCTTTCCAAACCTAAGCGTGATTTTACTCCTCTCGAAGAATCATATGAATCTGCTTTCAAAACTTTGTTGGATAACAACTTGATAACACTACCAAATAACTCCAGACCATATGATCCAAATGTCAAACCAAGATGGTGGAGAGAAAATGAATATTGTGACTTCCATCGGAATAAAGGTCATAACATAAACAATTGCATGAAGCTAAAACATGAGATTCATGATCTTATAGATGCTAGTAAAGTCATTGTTGGGAATCACCTGACCAATGCTGATCATAAAGCATTTAAAGACCCTTTGCCTGTTTACGAACAAGGTGATTCTTCAAAGACCAAAGGAGGTGCCAAGGTAAATTATACTTATGCTAGTTAGGACAACATTATCAACATGATTGAGCCTTCCCACTCGGAATATTGCAATGTGATTATAGTCCAAGATAAACCAAATGAATCACAATATGCAAGAGTTCTCACCCATTCTCAAAAGAAAGTCACCCTCCAAGGAGCTAGTTCTTCCGACTCAGCTCAGGCAGCATCAAACCCACCAGCATTGCCAAACAAACAAAAAGAATCAACCTTGGACAATTTAAAATGTTAACTTCATCATCATCTTCTGGATATAGTGTCATTGAACAATTAAAAAGGACAAATGCTCAAATCTCAATCTTTGAAGTGCTAAAACTCTCATCTGCCCACAAAGAGATTCTAGACAATGCCTTGCTCACCACCAATGTTCCAAAAGATTTAGACGTTGATCAGTTTCAGTATATGGTGGGTCATCTGACTTCACCTCACTATTTGACCTTCTCCGAAGAAGATGACAACTCACTAAGTCATCCACATAACCAACCATTGCATATTGAAGCCATGATCCACAAACATAGAGTCAAATTTGTTTTGATAGATGGAGGCATGAGGTTGAATATCTGTACTTACAGTCTGCTTACACAACTAGGATTCTCTGAAAATGTCATTGATCCCAACAAGAAAATAACAATAAAAGCCTATGATGAAGAAGAAAGGACTTCTAAAGGTTTGGTGTCATTACCAATCAGAGTGGGACCGATAGAGAGAGATGTCCTTTTCTAGGTTCTTGATATTCCATTCTCATATAATATATTACTGGGCAGGCTGTGGATTCATGAAATGAAGGCAGTGCCATCAACATACCATCAATGCTTAAAATTCCCCTATAATAGAGCTGAAGTCAGTATTCCTATTGATACAAATGTCATCTGTAATGCATTGACAAAAGGTGCAGATACTTTTGTGCCTCATAATAGGGTAGCCTCTCCAAATGAAGATCCAGAAACACTAATGAAAGACTTAGAAAAGAGATTGAAGATTACAAATACCAGCATGGATGGCTATAAGATAGAATCGGTACTTTCATTAGTTTCTCTCCCTCCATCACCAAAACAGTTGGGCAACACAAAATTCAGCTCCGAATATCATATATGATGGTCTCTTTGTATAGTCTTCTACCTCCTTGGCGGATGAAATAGAAGAGGATGTTGTTCTTAACTGGCTCTTTAAGGAGCATAGTCAAAATGAGGAGGTACAACATTGTGAGATTTCCTCAAACCAATATGGTCTTGGATACAAAATTATTCAACGCATGGGGTACTCAGGTACTATTCCTTTGGGAAAACAAAAGGAAGGTATTACTGAACCAATTCAGCTACAAACCAAATCCACAAATGATAAGACTGGACTGGGATACGATCCGAAAAAGACATCAGATCAAAAACATGTTTCTAAGTCTAAGTGGCAGAAAAGAATATCGCCTTCAACATTACAACAAGTAGACACTAAACAAACAAAAGAAGAGTGTAGAAAATAGAAAGAGGAATCAACAGTCAAGAAAAAAGAAATAGTTAGTGCTCAAGCTTCGATGGTATCAACTACAATAATACAAGAAGTTGAGGTCCCTGAGGATATAAGAGATGACGTAGTAAGAATCAGAGAATTGTTTGCACCATTAAAAGTTCCAGTCACATATAATGGCAGGCAGCAAGTAGACAGTTCAGAGATTGATTCAAACAAGTATGAATGGGGTCCTGACTATCTTTCAGACACATCCACTATAGGAACTTCAGAAGAATCTAGCGGTGTCATAAATGATACTCAAGAGCTAATACACATAAAACTAGAGAAGGAAATATAGGAAATTAGACAAAGGAGACAAGCAAATTATGAACAAGGATTGAAAGAAGGGAGAATACCAGAAAGCTTCTCATCTATGTGCCCTTTTCCTAAAATTGAACAAATCAGGTATAGCACTACACAAGAAGAGCTAGAACCTACTGAACAAGAACCAATTATCAGTCTAGAAGAAGCTGAATGGAGTAGAAGACTTCAAATCACAAAAACATCAAGATCATGTCAACAGGTGTGTCAGATACAAATGACAAATGAACCACAACATGAAGGAACTTGCAGCATTAAAGATGTTGGTATTGATACCATACATATGCTTACTAAATCACCTGAAGAAGACTCAGAAACTTCATCCGATGACTCTGACGACTCTGATGACAGTCTTATTCAAGACGATATCTACTCAGCCTCAAATTCTGAATCATCTGATACAAATAATGAAAATTTGTCTACAGGTCTTATTGTTGTTAAACCACGATATGAAGTTTAGTCTGGCATAGTGAACGATGTTACAAGTATGTCTATCGGATTAGATCGATTAAATATTAACGTGAACTTCAATAATCATGATCTGACTCTTCTTGGTCTGAAGACACTTATGCAAGGTATCATTTTGGAACTTGACTTTTCAATCTCCAGCTATGATAACAATACCATGAACGCTCTTGAAACTATCCAAAATTTATCCTTAGTACATCCCGAGTTGATTGACTGCACGTTACAAAACCAGCCCATGAGTATACCTACTTTTACCAATGACTATATGTTAGCCTATTATCTCAATGTAGTTGAACCCATAGACTCTTCCACTAATGAACATAGTGAAATTATGACTGAAGAGGATATCAAGTATCTTAGTTGCAAAAACAAGAAAAATAAAAATAAAAGATCTGATGGTGAAAACCACATTGTGGCAGTGTCAGATTCTAAAAAAAAGAAAATAAAGGACGTACCTAAAGGTGAAACATCTCTGAGGTGCCTGAAGGTGAGATACTTGATATACTGTCAAGTCATTTCCAGGAAAGGTGCTCCATATTGATCGAGCCAACTCAGCCAGTGAACATTGGGAGTCAAGAGACACCACACATCATTCATGTAGCTCAATCACTATCAGCAGAAGAATTGAAGCAGTTCACTCAGCTATTCTTAGAAAAGAAAAGAAAATTTGCATGGGCGTACTCTGATATGCTAGGCTTGGATCCTGATCTCATTATGCACAATCTTTCAATCACACCAGGAGTAAAACCAGTTAAGCAAAAACTATGTAAGATGCACCCACATGTAGCACTATTAGTCAAGGCTGAACTAGAAAAATTGCTCAAAGCTGGATTCATCAGAGCTATAGATTATGCCGAATGGATTTCAAAACATAGTACCTGTGTCAAAGGCATACAAGTCTATTAGAGTTTGCACTGACTTTAGAGATCTTAACAAAGCTTGTCTGAAGGATGACTTTCCATTGCTAAACATTGATATGATAGTCGACATGACTGCCGGATATGAGATGTACTCACTAATGGATGGATTCTCTAGCTATAATCAAATAAAAATAGCTCTTGGAGATCAAGAAAATACAACTTTCACTTGTGCATGGGGAACCTTTTGCTGGAATGTCATGCCATTTGGGCTAAATAATGCAGGAGCAACCTATCAGAGAGAAGTTACAACCATTTTTCATGATATGATGCATAAGAATATGGAAGATTATGTTGATGACACCTTAGTGAAGACTATGAAGAGATCAATGCATATTCAAGAGTTAGGTCCTATACTTGACAAAATGGAAAAGTTTAAACTCCAGTTAAGTCCAAAGAAGTGTGCATTTAGAGTGACATTTGGTAAACTACTTGGCTATATCATTTCAAAGAAGGGAGTCAAGGTTGATCCTGAGAAGGTCCAAGCTCTAATGGAAATGCCGCCTCTAAAGAACATCAGTCAAATGAGAAGTCTACAGGGACATCTCCAATCCATTAGATGATTCATTTCTCAACTAGCAGACAAAGCTCAACCTTTCACAAAGGTATTGAGAAAAGGAGTAATTTACAACTGGGATTAGTAGTGTGAACAACATCTTCAACAAATCAAAGAGTACCTATCAAATACACCGATATTGATGCCACCAATTTAGGGTAAACCACTAATCTTATATATATCAACAACTGATTCATCACTGGGGGCACTTATGGCGCAACAAGATGACAACAAAAAGGAGCAAGCTATTTATTACATCAACAGGACATTGGTGTCTTATGAAATGAACTACACTATAATAGAAAAAGCATGCTTGGCGTTAGTCTTTGCATCACAAAAAATGAGACACTACATGTTAGCACATTCAGTCAAGCTAGTGGCCAAAATTGATCCACTCAAATATCTTCTCAATAAAGCAACACTTACAGGAAGATTGGCAAAATGGGTCATGATCCTTACAAAGTTTGACATTGAATATGTGGAATGCAAAGCCATAAAAGGATAGGTAATTTCTGATCAACTTGCTAAAGCTCTGCTTGAGGACACTCAACCACTACATATAGAGTTTCTAGATCAATCAATAATGCACCTTACTCAACAACCCTAGAAGATGTTCTTTGATGGGTCCTTTACCCAAAATGGTTTTGGTGCTGGAATATTGTTTATTACTCCTCAGAAGTATTCAATCCCAAAGTCTTATAAGATTCTATTCCCCTACACAAACAACATTTCAGAATATGAAGCTTTGGTAAATGGAATGAAGCTACCCATTGAATGGAAGGTTGTTGAATTGTATATCTATGGAGATTCTCAGTTGGTAGTTAACCAAATCAACGATACATATCAGAATTGAGATGAGAAATTGATGCCTTATAAGAGAATGGTTGATGATCTTAAGAAGTACTTTTCTTTTGTATCATTCTAGCAGATTCCTAGATCCACAAACAGAGCAGCCGATGCTATGGCTACCTTGGCATCTATACCTGAGTTACAAGAGTCCAATTTTTGCTTTGAATTCCTAGTGGAAGAGTTACATTACCCGGCCTATGATTCTCCAGAGACCCAAATAGTTTGTTCTATTATTGGACATGACT
Organism: Cryptomeria japonica; assembly: GCF_030272615.1. Taxonomy (NCBI): domain Eukaryota; kingdom Viridiplantae; phylum Streptophyta; class Pinopsida; order Cupressales; family Cupressaceae; genus Cryptomeria; species Cryptomeria japonica. Next base: position 273,873,902 of record NC_081408.1, on the reverse strand, counting down.
CATCCCAATACAACCACATCTACTCCTATCTATGTGACCAAATTATCCCTGAAAATATTACCCAAAATGAGAAAAGAAACTTAACCCAAAATGCTTCACAGTATGTTATCATAGCTAACGATTTATTTAGATGAGGTTTTGATGGTACATTGCTTAGATGTCTAGAAACTGAAAAATCTAAACGTGCATTATCGAAAGTCCATGAAGGTATTTGTGGATCTCATTTGAATGGTCTTACTTTAGCTTAGAAACTACTACGGGCTGGCTACTACTGGCCAGACATGGAAAAAGATGCCATCAAATTTCCTAAGACTTGTGAGAAATGTTAGCTTCATGGAAGTCTCATACATGCCCCGATAAGGGATCTCATACCATTCATTACACACTAGCCTTTTCAGCAATGGGCCTTTGATCTCATTGGTCAGATATATCTTGCATCATCCAACGGATATAAATTCATCATAACGGCCATGAAGTATTTCACCAAGTGGGTAGAGGCAATTCCGCTCATCAAAGCAACTGGTAAACAAGTCACCTTGTTCATCCTAAACTATATCATTTGCAGGTATGGGATACCTTCGTCCATTGTGACTGATAATGGAGGATAGTTTAAGAATAAAGATCTACATGAGCTTTGTGAGAAATTCAAAATAAAACAACATTGGTCATCAGTATATTACCCTCAAGGTAATGGATAAGCTAAGGAATCTAACAAAAACCTATTGACTATCTTGCACAGAACAATGAACAAATTTGGGAAGGATTGGCATCTGTAGCTCAATCCTTTTGTATGGGCTTATAGAACAAGTATCAAAACACCTACTAGGGCTACACCTTTCTCTTTTGTGTATGGGTCCAAAACAATATTACCTATTGAAGTAGAAATACCATCTCTAAGAGTTTCTTTGCAAGTTCTTGTTACTGATGAAGATCATAGAATATCTAGATTGCAAGAACTCGAATTGTTGGATGAGCATTGACAAGTGGTGTTTGATCATCTCTATATTAGAAGAGAATGTCCAAAGGATATAACAAGAAAGTTAGACAAAGAGAATTTCAGGTTGGTGACCTAGTTCTGAGAGAAAATCCAAAAAATCAACAGTTTTGAGACAATAAAGGGAAGTTTAAACCCAACTGGTTGGGTCCCTACATCGTTACTGCAATATTCGGATCTGGTGCCTATCAACTCTCAAACTCAGAAGGAGAACAAATCCATGAACTGATTAACACCATCCACTTAAAGAAATTATTTGCTTAGCATTCTCTATGCTATCAACATGTACAGCTGGAAAAAGTCCTGAAGAAATCCTAAAAATTAGAAAAAGTCCTGAAAAAAATAAAAAAAATCAGAAAAATCATAAAATACAAAAAAAAAAAATACAAAAAAATCAGAAAAAAGAAGAAAGAAAAAAATTATAAAGAGAGAAAATGCCCTAGTGAAAACCTTGTAAATAGGCACCTTGGTAAAAAAAAATGAATCTCTGCCAAGCAGGTGAAAACCTGGCAAACAAGCGCCTCTTGTACTGAAGCTCTCCATCTATCAACGCAACATTGGCATTTCCCATTTTCATGCATCTTTGCTTTCACTTGTACATATTTTTCAGTCACTTTCGTGACATCCTGGTTTGTTGGAACCCTTGTGACTTGAAACTGATCAACGTCCTAGTCTTAGGTTACTCGACAGAGCAATTCACATGTCCTAAGCAATGTCAACCAAGTCATCTTTCCGTCAGTGAAACATGGTTGTCCACTCTGAGTCAGTCACTTGTCTCCTGACTATTGGAGAGTTTTACCACTGAGTAAGCAAGCAAAACAACATAACAAAAAACAATCACTAAACAGTTTGAGCTATGCATGAAAATTTTATTTGTGTGCTATCTTTTTATATTGGTTTTCGATTATTATCCCTCTAAGTAACTCGAGGAAGTCTATTGTGACTAAGAGGAGCAAGGATTAGGGGCATAATATTTTCTTTGTTTTCTGCTTATAGGAATGATCCCAATGATCTGGAAACATATAAATTAGTTGGGTGTCTATGATAAGAGCCTTCACAACAAGGTGAAATCGCCTCACATACCTCAACTCTACTGATTTGTATGCTACAGGGAGGTCCATATCATTTCTTTGTTTGTTTTGAGGGAATTTCTTTATGATGCAATTCAGGTCCCTGCAAAATTTGTCCAAGGATATGAATGAAAAAAGGGTCATTGCAGACAAGATAATACATATTGAACATTGAAAAAGAAAGGAACTCTAACTTGCTTGTTGTGTTCATTATGGTCGGTGATGAATCTTAAGCATTTTAAATCCAGTGACTAGGTTTAGGTTGCATTTTGCATATCATTTTGCATATCATTCTGCATTTTGTGAATTTAGAGTGATTTCAGTATGATAATGATCTCTTAAGTTTATGAGAGCTGAAAGCATCATCATTTTTTTATGCTAAGTGGTCTCTTTTTCATCAATTCTCCGATCGAGTATTTGTGTTTTTGAGATGTTAGCTGCATACATAACATTTAATATAGCTTCATACATTTCATTATTCACTCCTCTGTAGTCATCTAATTGCATAGAAAAATGAAAACATTGCATTACTCATTACTCATACTCATTCATTTATTTGCAGATGAAAAGACACAAAAATAGATATCCATAATCATTTGCATTACATATTGAAAAGAAATGCATACATGTAGAATAAAGCATATAAAAGACATCTCATAAGAGAATCAACACAAGTACGATGAAATCAAATCAAGAGCTCATAAATCGACTGTCCTGAGTCCATTTTCAGGATCGAAATCAAAATCTAACGTCAATTCTCTCATTGACATTTCATGATGTTGACCACTTAGCACTTTCATCCTCAAGTCAATTTTTCCAATTAATTTGTGCTCAACTTTATCAATCAATGCCAAATTTTCAAATATTCCTTAGGATCAATTTGTGCTCAAATAACTTATCATCGCCAACAATTGCCTATAATGTACCCTCATTATCTTTCGATTTCATTCGCGAGGGGGCATACTCGTGACCTTATGACCTCACATCTCACATGTCGAGAATTTTTTTTAATCTTTATCAAAAGTCGAGCAAAAAAATCTTTTCAACTAAAGACAATCAATTCTTATTGCTAAGGGGCATCTCAGCTTCATCGCTTCACATCAAGTTGAGATCTCTCGATCATCTAAATTGAATCAATCACTAGGGGCATATCAGTTTGATCGCTTCACATTAAGTTGATATTTGTCTTTCATCTGAATTATTCTCTTAACGTTAATCAGTTTTATCGCTTTACATCAAACTGATTATTCATTTAAACTCAATCAAAAGTTTAAAGAGTATCTTTGATCACACTCAATTTAAGTAGGTGTTCAATATTCATTTCTTGATCAAGCTGGAGAGATTATTTTCATCGTGTCTTGATCAATCAAGTTCAAGATCGATTTTTATCATCACTCACTATGTCTAGATCAATCAAGTTCGAGATCAGTAAGATCCGCTTCTTGATCAATCAAGTTCAAGTTCGATATCTTTTGTTTTCTATCATTCTTTAGTTCAATCAAGTTTGGGATTGATATCACTTTAATCAGACTTCATTCAGCTTTGTCGCTTCGAATCAAGCTAAACACCTTGCTCTTTATTTGGTTCGTGATCAATCAAGTTCAGAACTGGCATCTCGTAGACATCACATATTCTTTGAACCAACGCGATGCTCGCACATTAATTCAAAGAGGGACAAATGCAATACCCTAAAAATGGTCATCTAAATCATGGGCCCCTAATCTCGACAACATCACCAATGTCCTAACCAAAGGCAATTAAATCAACCTTGAGCACATTATTAATTGTTTAATTATCAAATATCACATGGCAACTCAATTACCCAATATTAATTAAATATTTATTTAATTAATTGAATCATTCCAAGAATATCATTTTTGATCAATTATCCTATTTTAATTTATTAAATATCCTTGCATATTTAATTAATTAATAAATTTGCCATTTAATCATGCAAAAAGAATTAATTTATTACAAAAGAGGAATTTATTACAAAGCAAGATTTGAATTGAAAATTAAATAAAAGAATTGAGTTGAGAGAGAAATCAAACTTGAGATATTATTTCTTTTTCTAAATTTAGAACTTGAAATCAGAAAAGCAATTAAATTGAATTATTGAATTATTCTCTAAAATTAGAACTCAAAGCTTTTCAGAAAAAAAGAAGTTTAGTTGCATTGAAAAGACTATTTTCTTGAATAAATAAAAGAATTATCTATTTTTTATCACAAATGCATGGAATTAATTTATTATTATTTCCAATGCAACTTGGACTTCTAAATTGAATGCATTTCAATGAAACTATAATTGGAATCTATCTCAAGGTTAACTAAACATGATTTCTCAATTATTTTCAATTAATCCTAAATTAAGCTTTTCTCTGGTGATTCTCTATAAATTAGGTCTTCAACTCTCATTCCAATTTACCCCAGAGATTTCTGAGAACACGCTTGGAGATTATTATCACGCTAATTTCGCTCTGGAGTCATTGAAGATCATTGTGCTTTTTTAAGATTATTTGTATCCATATTTAGTTTACTCATCATTGCTTGAATCCATATTGCTTGAATCCATTATTGCTTGAATTATTCATCCATATTGCATCCATATAGTTAATATCATATAGATTAAATCCTTCGTCTTGGTGTAGTCTAGTCACTGGTATTTCTTATAAAAATCTGAGAGCAATCTTATACTTGCATATTTTAGAAGGCAATTAGTCTCTTTGTTATGGTTTTTTACTTATTGATTATTGATTATTAACCATGCATATAATGACTTAATTGAAGTGTTGTTCTTGCAGCTATAGACCACTTTTTCACACACATAGTAACCTTAGGCAAGTGTGCTATATGGAACAATCCAATCTGTCTAAGCAAAGCAATATCGTCTACATCTAACTCATGACGTCGATCAAGATCATTTGGCCTCATTTGTCTCGCGATCAAGCCTAGATAATGCTCCTGCATTTGAGAAAAAGCACAATGAATAAGATACAACACTCGCATCATGAGAAAACACAATTTATTTTTCATATTATGTCAAATGCGAACTAATATAAGCAAACACGAACTAATATTTTCAAATGCGGATTAATTAGGGAAATTGCAAACCAAAATTAGCAAGTGTGAACTGATACTTTCAATTGTTAATTAATTATCTCAATTTTGAATCAACAATAGCAATTGTGAATTATTATTATCAATTGTGAATGAGATAATTTAGACTCTTTCAGACAACGATGCAAAATTTGGAAAAAGTAGACAAAAATAAGCAAATTTCCTGAAAAACTCACCATGTCACCAGTGTCGAGAGGTCTTTGATACGATCAGACTCACTCAGACAAATGCAACCTCGCTCTATGACTCGTCATCTCGCTCCAAGGACACCAAAAGCACTATAATATCGAGAAATTGTTACAAAGCAAATGAGTGCAAATTGTAATACCCTAAAAATGGTCATCTAAACCATGGGCGCCTAATCTTGACAATGTCACCAAGGTCCTAACCAAAGGCAATTAAATAAATCTTGAGCACACAATTAATTTCTAAAATCATCAATGTCACATGGCAAAATTAATCACTCAATATTAATTAAATATTAATTTAATTACTTGATCATTCCAAGTAAATCATTTTAAACAATTATCTTATTTATTTTATTAAATATTCTAGCACATTTAATTAAATAAATCAATTTGCCATTAAATCATCAAAAAGAGGAATTAATTTGAAAAATAAATAAAATTTGCCATAAATCTTCAAAAAAGGAAACAAATCAAAAAAGAGGTATTGGAAATTATGAGCACAAATCTTCAAAAAAGGAAATAAATCAAAAAAGGAATTAATTGACAAAAAAAGAATTAAAATTTGAGAAAAGAAATCAATTGGAGATAATCTTGAAAAAACAAATTAAAAATTGATAAATAATCTCAAAGAAAGCAATTAAAATAATTAAATATTAAAATTGAATGAAATAGACAATAAATCAGTTTTTTCCTGATTTTATCTTAATTTTAGTTCAATTTCCTTTAAAATTGAGAAAAGCATCCAATCACATCAATTCACCTAGATTGTGCTCCCTCTTGGAAAATCTTGACCGCTCATCATCATTTGATCTCAACTGATGGTTTCTTTCTGAATTTTCTATAAATTCAGGCTCTCATCTCTCATTCAAACATCGTGGAGAATATATTGTTATTATGTTGTTTTTGCTCTAGGTTCATTGAGAATTTGCATTGAGATATTGCATATTAGTTATTTCATATTGCTTAAATCATTTTGCTTAAATATTCATATATTTCTTAAATCATGTTAGATTAACCTTGCATATCTATTCATCCATCTTGCATCCATTTATCTCAAATTCATGCTCATATAGATTTAAAAATCTTTCATTTACGTGTTGTCTAGTCACTAGATAGCTTAGCAATCTGAGATCAATCTAAACTCGCATCTACTAGAAGGCAATGAGTCGCTTTGTAATGGTTTATTATTCATTGATTATTGATTTACTAACCATGCATCTAATGACTTAATTGTAGTGTTGTGTATTTCAGATACAGATACAGGTCCACTTTTCACATACACATTTTTGGCACCCACCGTGGGGCTCGAACCCATGACTACAAGATTTACAATGTTTCTTGAACAAATTTAATGTTTGGTTTTTATAACTAATAAACATGTATTAAATATGCAAATAAAAATCTTTCTTTTTGCTTGTTCTTCTATGACAGTAAAAAAAGTCTTTGTTTGGAGGGCATATCTTTTTATTGAACCATTGGATCTAAACCAATTTTTTGATATGTTTCTGATAACCAATTTTTCTACATTTTCATCGAAGATATTTTCCTAATGATTTCTGGTTTGAAAGTTATGAATGACAGAGTGTAGTACTATCATTTTACTTATTCTTCTGTGATAGTCAAAAATGGTCTCTGTTCGGAGGGCATAACTTTTTATTGAACCGTTGGATCTAAACAAAATTTTTATATGTTGTGTCAAACCAAGTTTCCATATTTCCACCGAAGAGATTTTCCTAATTATCTTTGGTTAGAAAGTTATAAATGACCGAGTGCGGTACTATCAAAACTGTCATAACTAGGATAGTCATAAAAATGGAAACTCTTGTTAGATTAGTTTAATTTACAATTTGCATGTTAGAATTTTATTTTGATGATTTTTTTTAATATTATTTTGGAAACTAATTTTGGGCTTTTAATGTTTGCAGGACGCTTGTCAAGGAATCTATCAATCAAACATACGCCTGCCAAAGAATCAAGAAGAAAATGACTACTGACATATTGGGTGTGTACCTAAGTCAACAAGCAAAGATTTTCTTCTCTAAGACAACTTCTGTAGGGTTAGCATGTTGTGATTGAATTATTATATATATCTTGCATGTTTTCTGTGTTTTCACCCTTGAAACTGAAACTAAAATATTGAAACTAGAGAAAACAAATCAACAACTCAATGATAAACTCTGTTGTACAAATTCTTGTTCTTGTCAGTCAAAATAGTCAAACCTACCTAGATCAATCTACAACAAGCATAAAATTGGACATCATCCTCCTGAGCATAAACAGTCTTGATAGTGTACCCCTGTCGTTGCATTGCATAATTTGGTCGATCATCTCTAAGCTAGTTCAAACAACATCTTATCAAACCTAAGTTAACATAGATAACGTCTTACATAGGATAGAGCATTCTTGAAACCAGACCAGATCTTAGTTACTTCCCTCAATCACTACGTTAAACGAACAACTAGCTCCAATTTGATCTTGACTTCTGCAACACATCTAGCTCTCAGTCCCATCGATTGTAAATGCCTATTCAAACCAAAAGCTCTTCTAAATTTTTTTGACATAACTAAAAATCTCATGGCTACCTTAGCTCCAATTCCCATGGCTACCTTGTCTCAAATGCTTCAAGATATCAAGATAGAAATATATGACATGAAAATCCAACAAAATAAATCAATGACTCCATTTGAAAAACAAATGCATGATATCAAGAGTGAGAAGCTTCAAGGAATGCTAAAATGATTATATGATTTGACAATCAAAAGACAACAAATAAGTGACAATCAAAATCAAAATCTCAAACAAGCTCACAAGACACCTTCACCAAGACATAAAGACATTTCCTCCAAATATCCTCTAGATAGACAGTTTACACCTTTGGGGCAATCTATTGAGTCAACTCTGAAAAAGATTCTTGAGCATAATCTTATCATATTGCCTAAAAAGACCACATGGGGATGTGAATTTGTGAGTAATTATTGTGCATATCATAGACAAAATAAACATAAGACTTCGAAATGTGTGGAATTAAAACATAAGATTCAAGATCTCATTGATAATGGTGTCATTGAAATTGAAGATCCTAATGACTCACCTAAAGAAAAAGAAGGAACTATTTCTAAGCATGATCAAAATCATGAACCTATGTCTAGCAAGGATCCATATGTAGTCTCCATCCCTTCCATGATGTCTTCATCTCCTTCAAACAATGAAACTTCTCATGTTTACCTTCAAGGGCTATCTCCTATGGAAATCCAAGGTAATCCCAATACTAATACAAGTTCCTCTAAAGATTTAAAAATCCCATATCCTATGCCATCATACACTTCAATTCTGAACGTACCCACTCCAGAGAGTCCTACTCAAAATGCTTCCCCATCATACCAAAATATGAACACCTTCCAAGAATCCTCCATGCATATAAAAAAAACTACCTCTTCCTTAGAAATGGCTTCATGTCAAGAGGATAATTTGGAAAATGAAGAAATAAGTCCTACCATAAATCAAGATCAAGACACCAAAACTCTCCAATCCCATCTAATGATTGAAAAAGATCCCATTTCACTAGAATCCCATGATGATACCCTTATACCTTTCCATTTCTTCCAACATGACTCCCTTCCATCTCAAGAACAAAGCATCCTTCCAAATCTCATTCCTAATCCACTTCCTATGCAAGATCAAGATATACCTTCCATACTTTTTGATAATTCCATTGAAATTCAAGAGAATAGAATCTTTAAAGAGGAATCCAATGATCTTCCTCTTCTATGTCAAGATCAAGTATCCCTTTATTCCCTTGTCATAATCATCCATGTTCAGCTCAAGGATCCATCATGCCTAAAAATCCCTCTCATGATCCTATCATTCCCTACATTCCACCTCCATCTCATAATGCACTCGTGCCTTCTTTCCAAACCAAAGTGTATCCTACAAGTAAAAATATTTATAAAGGCAAAGGGGTAAATCTCCACAAGAAAGAACCCTTCCACATTAAAGAAAATGTTAAAGGTCATGGCCTTAGGGAAATTTCTCAAGATGTTGGTATCTCTCATAAATCCTACATTTCTCCAATTAAATCCAGATATATGCTTTCCCCATCATCACTTCCATCCATTCTAGGTCCCTATATCCCTCCATCCCTTATGTAGGATCAACAAAGGCACACATCTTTGAGTACCTTCCATACTTCTAAAAGACCTCCATATCAATCCTATCTATCCACGCATCTCCCTCCAAGCAATTTGGATGCCAAGCATAAAAGTCATAAGTCAAGTAATCCACATGTATTCAAGGATAAACATGTCCCATCTAATCGACGTGTCAAAACTGTTGGTATTTTGGTATGGTTTTGTCATTGATGTCAACACCTATTAAACACTTATCAACTCTGGCACTTTGGAGAATCAACAACATTCATCGGAAAGCAAGTGACTCATGCACAATCACCGGTATCTAGTACACCGACAAGATATAATGATCACCGGAACTTGGAATGATATGGAAAACACATGGTTATGTCGAAGACATCGTTTGGACATCTTGTCCTGGAGTTTTGTTCATTGGTATATTCATAAATGCATATTTGTTGTTATCAACAAATAGGTCTAGGGTTACACCGACAGGTTTATCTTTTCCAGAGCAGCACGACATGCTATGGGGATGATTAATTATTGTTGTAAATGAATTAAGCCGACATGTTGAATCAGTTCTTGCATCGGATATTGTATTGTTTGTAAAATTTTTTTATTGTAATATCTTGTAGAGCCGACCTACTAAAATTGGTCCTAGGTTATGGTATAAATGTAAGATCTTATTTGTAAGATCAGATGTGTAATGCGAAAAAGGATTGTGAGAAGGTATATGCGAGAATAAGAAGAGCTATACACGCAGACATCATTTGAAGATTGAAGGAGGGTTTTTGTGAAGACAATCAGAACTACATTGCTACTAAATCCAACATATGAAGATGTTATTTTGTGCAGTACATTCTTATTGGATTTAACCATCCAACTCTAGTCAGTGTGACTCCCATTTTGTGATTGAGCAGTGAGCTCTAGGCGCTTGGCCTTTCTGCATGTGTAGACCCCATTTATGTACACTTACTATCTGCAGTAGTATCATTTGATTGTGGGTAAGGTTTCCCACTGTGGTTTTTCCCTTTACAGGGTTTCCACATACAAATATTTGTGTTATGTGTTGTGGATGACTTTGTGTTTATGTTTCATGCACTAATCTTTACCGGTATAGCAATTAACTGTTAAAACTATTTACCGGATTACTTAACTGGTTTACCAGTATTAAGCATTAAGTTGGTTAAGTTGTTTTTGGTTTGGATTTATTTGACAATTGATTCACACCCCCCCCCCTCTTAGTTGTCTCTGGGACCTAACAATTGGTATCAAAGCTTAGTCCTCTTTTGCAGAAGTTTAACAGCTTGAGGAGATCCAATGTCTACTAACTATTTCAGGAAGGACATTCCTAAACTTGATGGAACCAACTATGGCATATGGAAGATCAGAATGGAGACACATCTAAATTGCATTGGAAAGGACATCTGGGATGTTACAAAGAATGGTTATACTAATGTTGTACAAGGTCAGCCCAGTCCAGCTAACTTGACAAAAGATGAAGAAAATGATTGCAAAGCAAGAGAAGCACTTTTGAGCGCATTATTAGATCAACAAATCATGGGAGTATCAGATAGGTCTACTGCTAAAGCTATTTGTGATCATTTGGAAACACTGAATGAAGGAGATTCCATAATCAAAATTGCAAAACTTGAAAGCTTCCGGGTCAGGTATGAACATCTGAAAATGGAAGATGAAAGGATTTCTGCTTTTATGGAAAAAGTAAATGAAATTGTTTTGGGTATTAAATGTTGTGGAGGAACCTTAAGTGAGGATGAAATTGTTTCAAAAGTTTTAAGAGGATTGCCACCAGCATATAAAATGAAAGTTACTGCTATAAATGAGTTAAGAACTATGCCTAATACATCAGTTACTAGGGATACATTAATTGGGAAACTTTTAGCTTTTGAAATTGAAGAATTTGGTCCTATTGCTACTATAAAGACAAATTTGGCCTTTAAAGAATCAACATCATTTGCTCCATCATTTGAAAAATCTGATTGGAAAGCCTTTTATGCAAGAGAACTTGAAGAAAGTAGGAAAGAAAATGAAGAACTTGAAGCACTATTTGCAAGGAAAATGCCTAAAGGTCCAGTTGGAAGTAAGTATGAAGGTAAAGCACCCTTTAAATGTTTTAACTGCAATAAGATCGGTCATATGGCTTTGAGATGCCCTATAGACATGCTGGAATAAGAGAAGAAGATAGAAGAACATACAAGCCTAACCCTGAATATTAGAGATACAAATTTAAGAAGAATAAAGACAAATCTTGTTACATTGCCGATGAAGGTGTGACTGATGATTCTGATGAGGATCCAACAGACAATGGATGGGTTTTTGTTGCTATAACAGAAGATCAACCAGCACCTACTGCTCAACCGGTAGTACAGGCCCTACCAACTAAAGTTGAAGTAAAGGATGAATGGATCATTGACTCAAGATGCTCACATAATATGACAGGAGACAAAGGTAAATTCTTGAACTTTCAAGAATACAATGGAGG